>NC_141077.1:11064211-11331711 GCF_041138505.1 Cibotium barometz | reverse complement strand
ATAAACTTAATAAAATCTAATCTAGCACTAATTATAAAAAGTTATTACTAATCTAGATTTAATTTATACTAGATAATATTAATTAAACCTAAATAATACTAATTGGACCTAATCTACACTTAACCAATACTATTTAATGCTAATTTATTTATCTAAGTAATATAAATTAGAAGTAGTTTAAGCTTAATTAACATTAATTTAATCAAAATCTATGTTAATTAACTCTAATATATGCTAATTAAACTTAATTAATCTAATATGATAATTAAGCCTAAACTAAGCTAAATCTAAGCTAGTTAAGTCAAACTAACCTATTTTTAGGTTTAGATTTAACTATTTTTTATCATAATTAATCCTATTCTATGAGCTAATCTATTCTACTTAGTTCTAAATTAGCATAGTCTATCTTGATTTAGTTAAAACTTGATTTTAACTCTTGTTAATGAAGCTTAATTAGACTAATTAATCTAAGCTTGAATTAATTAACCTAAATTAAGCCGAATTATATCTTAATCTAAATATAATTAACCTAAATCAAAGTAAAATTAGACATTCTTCTCCTTGTTTGTCTTTATCTTTACCTCTCCTTTTCTCTTTCTTACCTCTCCTTTTCTCTTTCTTCTCCTTTTCTTGTCTCTTTTCCTTTACTCTCTCTCTCTCTCTCTCTCTCTCTCTCTCTCTCTCTCCATGTCATCCTTCTACTTTCTCTCTGTGAGCTCTTTTTCCATTTCTCTCTCCTCATCACCCTCTTACTACTTTTTCCACCTTCTCTCCATGTCACCCTCCTACTTCTTTCTCTCCATGATCTCTTTTTCCACTTCTTTCTCCACATCACTGTCCTACTTCTTTCTCTCTCTCGTTGATCTTTTTACATGCTAGAGAGGTGTGGGTATACTAATGTGGGTTCATCGAAGGTGACAGCACCACTAGTGGGCACCCTCATGGTGATGATGAGGGGAGTGGGAGCTTGACAAAATGACAGTTAGCTAGATTGGTATGGAGATGGTGACACAGTCCGCCGACCGACATCGTAAAGCGAGTTAGGATAGGTGGGTGTGCATCAGAGCGATGGCAATATAAGGAAGCTCGATGACATGGCAATACACATGGAGGGGGGACTATAGTTGCACGAAAACATTGCATAGAAACACGATGAAGGTTGGGTTGTTCAAAGGTGGGAGTGATCCCGAGTATAGATGGGATGGAAACGGTCCAACACATGTCGAAAAGATGTGGCAATCATGTAGGTATTGTGGCTAGGGCTAGGTTGATATATCGAGTGACAAGCTCACAGAGTCTCTTTTTCAACATGTTAAGAAAAGCAGTATGTGCTACATTCCCAAGTCAAATTTCACAGGGACTAATTATCAAAGAAAGTAGAAGAGTTAGAGAAAATCCATAATATTTAAGAGTGTATATAAGAGAGACAAAGAAAGTAGACATTTGGTGAAAGAGCTGATTTTATTGACTTCTTGCACCTTGGCTTACACTCTAATTGCTAACCCTAACTACTCAACTTATGGTTCCTCTCAACATGTTATAACCTATAATAAGTAATTTTTTACCGTGCAGTTTCCCCTCACTAGTTACACATTTATCATGGCCTCATTTGTCGAGTCCCTTATCCCCATTAGAGGTAGTGAACCCATAGAAGAGGACTTAAAATCTTATGACAACTTACATTGAGGCCCATCTTATCCTCAAGGAGGACCCGGCCTCTCACTCACACCACACCCACCACTGACCACTCACTCACCTCGCTCACACACAAAGATAGACAAAACACCACAAGAGCGCAACCTCGTATACCAAACTGTAGACAAGAATGATACAAGAGAGACTGTGCTCCAACACATGAATATCATACACCAGAGAATGTGCTCTCCGCCGAATGTACTAGAGTGAATGTGATACAAGAGAGAGTCCCTCTCGAATATGCTACAATGAATGTCCTACCAGAGAGAGTGTTCCCCTTATCTCCTCCTTGGGTGTCCTCCTCCTCGAAGTCCCAACCCTCATCATGTAGTGTAGAGGGAAGATCTAGAGAGAAGATCTTCCATCAAGAAAGTTGCTCAAGAGGATCTCAAGGAGGATCTCGCCATCCCTTGAGAAGGGGAGAGGGGTGTTGCCTCCATAAGTGCCATCGGAGTTGGCCATGCACATAGGAGATGTTGGAGGGCACTGGTGACGAGACGGGGGCAGTTGGAGGTGCACTGGTAGTGACAGGGGTAGTTGGAGGTGCACTGGCGGTGACGACAGTTAGGTGGTCGGAGGGCATCGGCAATGATGGCGATCGGAGATGTCAAAGGGCATTGGCGGTGACGACAGTTGGAGCTGCACTGGCGATGACAGTAGTCGGAGCGCATCGACGGTGACAGTGATTGGAGATGCCGTGGGTGATGGTGAGGCTCTTGGTGGAGTGTGGAGGACCTAGCATCTCATCTACACATACACACACACACACACACACACACACACACACATGCCGTGCCTCTTATGGTTGGCCCCTCCCGGTCGATTGTTCCTCAGTCCCTCCCTCTTGGCCCCGTCACCCCTCCCCCTCAACTACCCCTTACGCATCTGTCCCTCCCATTTTATTTATATATTTATCATTTAATTATATATATATAATCGTGATATAATTATTATTGCAATGAAGCAATTATATATGCACATGCATATGTATGGGTTTGGGGCTAGGCACATGGACCTTGGGTTCCTTGAGTATAGATTTAAGGCATGGGCATATTATTAGCTAGTGTGAAAATGGCCAGACACTATATAAGTGACCTTAGTCTAGGCTATTATATATTTTTACCACCCTTTTGATATCTTTTGATATGATAGACATCTTGTCTTCTTGGAGCTTATGCCCAAGCTTTCATGGCTGATGCCATGGTAGTCTTTCCATGCCTACGCGCTACTCCCTACTAGGATGAGTGGGACATGTGTATACTCCATGCTAATGAGTGCAATCCCCTAGGTCCCTTCATTGCATTGGTATCAAAACTCTTGGCATAGATCTTGATATTTTAATTAGGGAGTGATTAGTGCTTAATCCATTTTTAGATTAGTGCTTTTACATAATTTTTAGATTTTCTTTTGATTTTGTTTTGAGTGGATTAGTATTAGGATTAATGGTAATCATTTTTAGGTACATATGCTAATCATAAATTTCAAAAACATTAATTCTTGCACAGATTTGAGAGAATCTTGATTTTTGGATTAAGGTTTTCAACCATTTTCAAAGTGATTTTCTTGGAGTTTTCTTGCTAAATCCTCTTGATTAGTGGTTCCTTTCATCAAATCTATTCATAAACCTTAGTTTCCTTCTATATTTGCCTGGATTTAGGGAACCTTGGCAATTTGGGGAGGATGTTAAAGGTTGTTGTGTAGATATTGATGTGGTTATTATCAAGAATTGGTACAGATTGAAGATTCTATATAGATTTCAATGCAACTAACAGTTCCATAAGAAAATTTGAGTATGCAAATTATTGTGCAGCTTGTAGTTTAATTAAAGATTTATATAAAGCTTACTATGTAGAATCAATAAATCTTGGTGAAAACTTGAGCAATGAGTGATTCTTGATTGAAACTTTCCTGATCACATGATAATTTTTTTGCAAGAATTATGTTTCTTTAAGATAAAATTATTGAAGCTGTAAAAAATTCAAGAAATGTTACAAAGTTTGAGGCAAGATAAACACAACTATGGTGTTCTTACTTAATTTGATTAATTTGATGCAAGTAAGCAAGATTATTGAATCTTGATGAAAGTATGTAATATCATTACAACACTCGATGGTTTGAAGTGATCATGCTAATTTCTTGACCAAGAAAGAGTTTATAGCAATGATCTATGCTAATCAATGTGATCATTGATCAATTTGGATCAAGTTTGATCTCTTGTGCATCATTTTCAAAGAGCAAACTGTAGTTGCAGAATAATGTGATTGTTAAGTGCATCTATCTTTGCTAAAAAAATATTCTGGTGCAAGAAACCTGTCTAGAAACACTTAACAAAAGCACACACTTATAGAAGGCTAAACCCTAACAGCTATAGAGGCAAAATTACAACCCTGTTGGGATTTAAACCCAACCCTTTGGTGTAACCAGTGCATAGCCAATGCTCAAGATTCCTATCTACATATAACAGCTTTCAAAAAGATAAACATAATTAAAAAGAAATAAACTAACATCTAAGCAATAAACTAACATCTATGATTTATGAAGGTAGTGCAGATATTGCATTTTGGGTTCATGGCGTGTTTTATAGCAGCTCATTTGGCAAGACAATCAAAGTTATGCAATTTGGGGGTTGTAATAGTGGATACATATTTTATGACTAAAGAAATCCAAGGTAGCAATAGTTGAAGCTATAACATCTACTTCACATTTGGCTTAGGTTTTAGCATGGAGGGCCACGAGGAGGGCCGCTCATCTATTGCGGACCTCATTGCGGAGATAGACCGCGAGTTAGCGGCTATCCGTAGGAGTGCTAGAGACACTCCGTCTACATTACATATCGTGGCAGACTTGGAGGCGATGCTTGCGTCCCTTTGTAGCCTTCACGATATTGTTTATGTAGATGAGTGGATAGCCCACCATCGCGCTGCTCCTGTGTCACATGGCCTGACATATCGTCAGGTCTGTGATCTTGCTCCTATTAGGGATGGAGCTTACCTAGATCTTTTCCTCGATAGTCGTGGGATGAGGCCTGGGGCGGGCAAGCCCCTCACTATTTCGCGGTGTTCGCATCCTCGTATGGCGGCACATATCTATAGTCGATATGTTGCCGCATATGGGAGGATGCCGAACAACCGCCAGATTCCCATATACTTCGCAAAGCAGTTATATGTGGAGTTTGTCTTAGGGGAGGAGGTCGATTACACCAGCCATCGTCCGGGTGGTGGTGCTGGCCGAGGCCGTCTCCAGGACCAGGGTAGGCGGCCTCCACCAGCCCTTCGTGTAGCACCTACCACAGATCCTTCATTTGTGCCATTGTCGACAGTAGAGGCTCTTGGCACGCAGGTCGGCATTGACGTACGGAGTACCACGGAGAGCATCCATAGCACGTGGTGCGCCTATTCTCACGATCTATACCAACGACAGATGTGGAGGTATTTACATATATATTACGTCTTAAGTTTTTTTGGTCATTTATCTTCATGTTTATATGTACTTTTCTATATTTTTACATGAGCAGCATGGTTGATTGTGTCACGCAGGTTCCCACACCTACCACTCAGAGGCTCACTCAGGAGTTGGTAGAGGCGAGAGCGGAGATTGACCGCCTCCGAGCTGCATTACAGATGGCAGAGGCAGCTACTGCAGAGGCACAGCATCTGAGAGAGTCCGACATCCAGCAGGTAGGTTTCTCTTGCACGTAAAAGAGTTATAATTAAGGTCCTAAGTTATAAATTTCTTTAAGTAATACCTAATGAGAGACTAATCAATTATTTTAATGCTTTACTTTTTTGCATAGGCTCGGACCGAGGTAGAGAGCTCCAGAGCTGAGGCACAGCATCATCAGATTATGGAGCAGATTGCCCAGCACAGGGCAGAGCAGCTGATGCTGCATGTTCGAGAGTATCGTAGATCATCGGACGTGACAGTGCCTTACCTACCGTTATATCCACGGCCTGTCACCACAGAGGTTTTTCGACGACCTCTCCCGCAGGATGCACCACTCTTCCTACGTGATGCGTGCTGCTGTTTATGTATCGAGGACATTGATAGTACAGGAGGATATGCCCTGGGATGTGGACATATTTTCCACTTGTCTTGCATCACCCAGGAGCTCGTCCGGTTCTCAGCATGCCCATCCTGCCGTGCACGCGTCGACCTAGCGACGTACAGGGTATTGGGCATCGATGATCTTCACCCAGGCCTTGTTCTTCGAGTAGATGCCAGGACTGGCAGGCCTGTCGACTTTACATCAGCTATGGACTTGGGACTCGACGCCTTCGACGATAGAGCCCAGGAGCCTGAGGTGCCTCCTGAGATAGAGTGGAGCTCACATGAGTTCGACGCTTACCAGAGAGTCCTACATGAGAGCCAGGTCACAGCATATGAGCGCGTGGGTGGTGCTGGCCCTAGTGGCACATCTGGTGATGGTGCTAGTAGCAGTGCTGCTTCTCATGAGCAGCGTGTCCTTACAGCAGAGGAGCTTACACGAGCAGAGTGGCAGACACGCACCATTGCAGATTATAGATTTTGGGTTTACAGACAGAGGCATCTTGCATTAGCACGACGTAAAGAGAGAGAGAGAGGGCCATAGCAGCTTTTGGGACTCGTGAGCTCCCGAGTACACCGGCACCAACTCACGATTCTGCCTTTGAGGCAGACCTCCCCGCAGACATTCGATGACCCCCGCAGCAGCCGGCACAGCTCCTCGACGTGCACAGCAGCCTCGACACGCACGTCGATCGACAGTTAGAGATGACGATTTTGATTGGGTTGCTGTTGATAGTGACTAAACTCAGACTAGCTGGGTTAGCTCACTTACATTGTACTTAGATTTTTGGGCAGTGACTAACCTCAGACTAGTTGGGGTAGCTCATTTTCATTCTGATGTACTTATTTGATGTTTATATCATTATGAGTTTTCTCATTATTGAGTATCATTACATTTTAGTTGATGTTCTTGATTTTATTATATTTTTTAACACTTTGGCTATCATATTGTTTGTTGAAAATCTCCATGCCATCGTACCCAAACATGCTCTGATGGGGACCAAACTTTGCAAGCATGGGGAGGGGACCCACCCCCACATGCTTGCAAAGTTTGGTCACAATAATCAGAACATGTTTGGATTGGTAATTGGCGCCCAGTGCGGGTTTTTGAAGTCTCTTGGGGCTTAAGAGGCCATGGAAAATCCGGGCCTTCCCCATACCATCGTACCCAAACATGCCGATGGGGACCAAACTTTGCAAGCATGTGGGGGTGGGTCCCCCCCACATGCTTGCAAAGTTTGGTCACAATCAGAGCATGTTTGGATTGGCAATTAGCGCCCAGTGCGGGTTTTTCAAGTCTCTTGGTGCTTAAGAGGCCATGGAAAATCCGGGCCTTCCCCATACCATCGTACCCAAACATGCTCCAATGGGGACCAAACTTTGCAAGCATGTGGGGGTGGGTCCCCCCCACATGCTTGCAAAGTTTGGTCACAATCAGAGCATGTTTGGATTGGCAATTGGCGCCCAGTGCGGGTTTTTCAAGTCTCTTGGTGCTTAAGAGGCCATGGAAAATCCGGGCCTTCCCCATACCATCGTACCCAAACATGCTCTGATGGGGACCAAACTTTGCAAGCATGTGGGGGTGGGTCCCCCCACATGCTTGCAAAGTTTGGTCACAATCAGAGCATGTTTGGATTGGCAATTAGCGCCCTGTGCGGGTTTTTCAAGTCTCTTGGTGCTTAAGAGGCCATGGAAAATCCGGGCCTTCCCCATACCATCGTACCCAAAGATGCTCCGATGGGGACCAAACTTTGCAAGCATGTGGGGGTGGGTCCCCCCCACATGCTTGCAAAGTTTGGTCACAATCAGAGCAAGTTTGGATTGGTAATTGGTGCCCAGTGCGGGTTTTTCAAGTCTCTTGGTGCTTAAGAGGCCATGGAAAATCCGGGCCTTCCCCATACCATCGTACCCAAACATGCTCCGATGGGGACCAAACTTTGCAAGCATGTGGGGGTGGGTCCCCCCCACATGCTTGCAAAGTTTGGTCACAATCAGAGCATGTTTGGATTGGCAATTAGTGCCCTGTGCGGGTCTTTCAAGTCTCTTGGTGCTTAAGAGGCCATGGAAAATCCGGGCCTTCCCCATACCATCGTACCCAAACATGCTCCGATTGGGGACCAAACTTTACAAGCATGTGGGGGTGGGTCCCCCCCACATGCTTGCAAAGTTTGGTCACAATCAGAGCATGTTTGGATTGGCAATTAGCGCCCAGTGCGGGTTTTTCAAGTCTCTTGGTGCTTAAGAGGCCATGGAAAATCCAAGCCTTCCCCATACCATCGTACCCAAACATGCTCCGATGGGGACCAAACTTTGCAAGCATGTGGGGGTGGGTCCCCCCCACATGCTTGCAAAGTTTGGTCCCCATCGGAGCATGTTTGGGTACGATGGTATGGGGAAGTCCCCCCCACATGCTTGCAAAGTTTGGTCCCCATCGGAGCATGTTTGGATTGGCAATTGGCACCCAGTGCGGGTTTTTCAAGTCTCTTGGTGCTTAAGAGGCCATGGAAAATCCGGGCCTTCCCCATACCATTGACCCAAACATGCTCGGATGGGGACCAAACTTTGCAAGCATGTGGGGGTGGGTCCCCCCACATGCTTGCAAAGTTTGGTCACAATTAGAGCATGTTTGGATTGGTAATTGGCGCCCAGTGCGGGTTTTTCAAGTCTCTTGGTGCTTAAGAGGCCATGGAAAATCCGGGCCTTCCCCATACCATCGTACCCAAAAATGCTCCGATGGGGACCAAACTTTGCAAGCATGTGGGGGTGGGTCCCCCCCACATGCTTGCAAAGTTTGGTCACAATCAGAGCATGTTTGGATTGGCAATTGGCGCCCAGTGCGGGTTTTTCAAGTCTCTTGGTGCTTAAGAGGCCATGGAGAATCCGAGCCTTCCCCATACCATCGTACCCAAACATGCTCCGATGGGGACCAAACTTTGCAAGAATGTGGGAGTGGCTCCCCCCCACATGCTTGCAAAGTTTGGTCATAATCAGAGCATGTTTGGATTGGCAATTAGCACCCAGTGCGGGTTTTTCAAGTCTCTTGGTGCTTAAGAGGCCATGGAAAATCCGGGCCTTTCCCATAACATCGTACCCAAACATGCTCCGATTGGGGACCAAACTTTGCAAGCATGTGGGGGTGGGTCCCCCCCACATGCTTGCAAGGTTTGGTCACAATCAGAGCATGTTTGGATTGGCAATTAGCGCCCAGTGCGGGTTTTTCAAGTCTCTTGGTGCTTAAGAGGCCATGGAAAATCCGGGCCTTCCCCATACCATCGTACCCAAACATGCTTGCAAGCATGTGGAGGTGGGTCCCCCCCACATGCTTGCAAAGTTTGGTCACAATCAGAGCATGTTTGGATTGGTAATTGGCGCCCAGTGCGGGTTTTTCAAGTCTCTTGGTGCTTAAGAGGCCATGGAAAATCCGGGCCTTCCCCATACCATCATACCCAAACATGCTTCGATGGGAACCAAACTTTGCAAGCATGTGGGGGTGGGTCCCCCCCATATGCTTGCAAAGTTTGGTCACAATCAGAGCATGTTTGGATTGGCAATTCGTGCCCAGTGCGGGTTTTTCAAGTCTCTTGGTGCTTAAGAGGCCATGGAAAATCCGGGCCTTCCCCATACCATCGTACCCAAACATGCTCCGATGGGGACCAAACTTTGCAAGCATGTGGGGGTGGGTCCCCCCCACATGCTTGCAAAGTTTGGTCACAATCAGAGCATGTTTAGGTACGATGGTATGGGGAAGGCTTGGATTTTCCATGGCCTCTTAAGCACCATGTGGGGGTGGGTCCCCTCCCCATGCTTGCAAAGTTTGGTCCCTATCAGAGCATGTTTGGGTACGATGGCATGGAGATTTTCAACAAACAATATGATAGCCAAAGTGTTAAAAAATATAATAAAATCAAGAACATCAACTAAAATGTAATGATACTCAATAATGAGAAAACTCATAATGATATAAACATCAAATAAGTACATCAGAATGAAAATGAGCTACCCCAGCTAGTCTGAGGTTAGTCACTGCCCAAAAATCTAAGTACAATGTAAGTGAGCTAACCCAGCTAGTCTGAGTTTAGTCACTATCAAGATAGAGATCTAGTCAGCAGCACCCTCTCTAGCTCTCAACTGCTCTAGAATGCTCTCATGGTCATCCACTCGAAGCCGAAAACGAGGGTGAGAACTGTGTTTTCGGCTCTGTACTCGAACAAGAGTGAGCCTGGTAGCAACCACTAGATGAGAGAACTGAAATGCCTCTAACTCCCACTTCCACTGCTGGAACTCAAGACTCCCCCGATGAAGTCGAATCTGCTGGTAGAACCGGCCTGCCACAATCATGCTATGGGCGTCATAAGAAAACCCATGATCATCCACTGTATCCTGGTCAAGCATGCACTTTGGCCTAGTGCAACTCATCAGATAGTAGTCTACTCCCTCGCTATTTCCCTCACTGGCAATAACAGCAAATACATCACCCTCCTGTAGCAAATCTGTCAGGTCATCATAACCGACCATGAACGCAGGACCTGTGTGCTCATCAGACACCACTGGATGTGAAGGATGCTCGGGGGAGAGGAATGTCTGTATCCATGCATCTGTCCATCCTCTCGAGGCACAATGTGACCAATCGCCATCCATACATGCTCCACAGAAGCATGCAAACCGTCGTGTGTAAATCGTGGGGGCCGCCATGCACGTGCTCCTGATGGAATGTAAGCCCAAGGTGCCAGGTATTGTGTCACAATCATGGGAGGCTCTACGGTCAATCGTGCCACCATCCACATGCCAAAAAAATCTCCTGACAATCCGAGCATCATGTTTGGGGTACGATGATGCTGCACTCCCACACAAATGTTGGGAGCACCACTCGACTACGTGGCCCGCATCTCTGAACCGCTGAGCATCCTGTCGCAGCTGATGACGCCTCAAGGCACGTTTCACACACGCGCCTGCACCATCATGCTCACCCTTCCCGTGACCAGTCTCAAAGAATGACCAAATCACTGGGATACTAGACTGCACATGCCACCTATAAATCCATAAAAGATAGTCTTAGTTATTGTTTTCTTTAAGATGTTCTAGTGAATTTAGTTTAATTGTAAATGTAAGAAAGCCATAAGTACAACCTGTAGAGCCAATAGAATTGACGTGATGACTTGAACTGTGCGCCACAACCATCCGACCAAACCCATCTCGTTGGACATGTCTGATCCCACAATCTCCTAAAAAATCGTCATGGAGACGAAAACAGTGTTGCACAAAATGTGCATCATGTGAACGATCATCACTGATATAGAAATGATACTCTCGAATAATGACACGGGTCTCGGGGGTACTCGCTATCCCATCTACATGAGCCTCTGCATGTCGATAGCTAATGTGGACCAAAATAGCAACCTGGTGAGGTAAGCAATACATACGTTTAGGACACAAAAAATCAATTAAGTAATGTAGCTCAAACATAAAACAAATATTACAAAATATAACCATTACCTGCTCTGAGAAGTAATACTCAGATTGTATCTCCTAAAAAGGTGTGAAAGTGTAGTTCTCTGCAAAATCAATCACAGAGACGACCACACCAATAGGAAACTCTGCTAGGCATGCTCGAAACTGATGATCCTGCCACTTGGCACAATGACTGTGCCGTATGTAGGGGTAGATCTGCTCCCTAAATGTGGCTGTGAAGTGACAACGTGGTGTATGTTTGTCCACGAGCTGCAACTTCCTAGACTGTCCACCACTCTGGAGCTGGTGTGTCACATACTCATAACGTTGCCATGACACTATCTCTTGGTCACTTGCATCAAGATCTACCATCTGTAGATGTGCAAGTGAACCACATGATGTGCAATTGCTCTCCACACAAGGCATCCTATGGAACTGGGCATCCTCCGTGCGTGCACACAAAAGAGAGTGGATGAAATCACGTGGACTACGAGGCAACTCTCTATGCCCACTAAGAGAACGGAACACATCATAAAAAAGTTTAAACTCAACATGGTAGCGACAACAACATGTGTCACGCTGACGTGAGTACCTCACAAACCAAGGCTTACACCCCTCAAATGACCTTTGCCCAATTTTAAGCTCTGGATACGAAGCCACAAACTGAGAATACAACTCAGTTTGGGACATTTCAAGAAAGCAAGCACCGTGCTCAATGAACACTCCTCTTGTCACTCTCTTACGCAAAGCTTTCTTGAAAACTGGCGATGCACGACAATTCTCCTCCCAAAAACTTTCTATCAAGGTTCTAGTGGTTTCATCTAGTAGGCTATCATGCCTAGCTACACGACCACTACTCGCCCACATAGCACCAACCTCATTGGTATCTAAACTTTGTCGCCTAATAGACCCAACTCTAAGTGCGTGTGGTGCTATGGAAAGGATGCGAGATGTGGCACTAACCTTACCCTTCATTTGGGAGCTACTTATGGCTGCCACAATAGCCCGTCGAGCAGCCAAAGCGTCCGCAGAGTTCCTCTTCTTGTTAACTATATAGGAATGACGAACACTTTGTAGCACCGCCATGCCAGCTCTCCTCTCTCTTCGACCTCCACCCAATATCGGAAAGCGCCCTGCAGTTGGCCATGTTGGGCAGATCAATCAAAGCATCAAGCACACATGCCTGTGATGAAGACGTGAGGTCTTTGAAATAGGATTGGAAGATTGCATGGGCACGACGATGTGCCCCTGACTTTGATAGTTCTTTCCTATCCACACGAAGGGCGCCCAAAGGAGGGGGGGTGGGTTCTTGTAGAAGAGAGGACTCAAGAAGGGCGGGTTCATGTGGATTATCTAAACTAAGGGGTAGTGGGGGGGAAGAGGACGAAGGGAGAGGAAGTGGAAGAGGAGGAGCAAGGCTTGGATCATCGCCAACGGAAGGTGTTGCTCGTTGACGTGCTCTCCACTCTCTCTTTCTCTCACGAGCTACCCTTCTCCTCTCCTCCTCTTGAACTTGGTGGATGGGGGGGAGTCTAGTCCTATCACGTTTCCGACTCCTACGACTTTGAGAACCCATTCTCAAGGAAGCTAAGAGAGAAAATATTATAAAGGCTCAATGATGGGATAGTACTACAGATAAGTGTGGGATAGTACTAGAGATGTGTGATTATATAGGAAAAATAGGTTATCCACTTCAAATCTCACTGGATTTCCTATCTAAGATTGATTGGATAACTAAGATAAACATAAAGATAATTAAAGATAAACTATTATCCACTTAAAAATTAATATTATTTATAATATTTATTAACAAGTCTAAATATTTATCATTACTAGATATATAAATATATCTTTAAAGAAATCTTTTATTTTATAATTATATAACTGCTTTTTTTAAATAAAGTATTTTTTTCAAATTTTATTCAAAGGTTTATTCTACATAAAAAATTTTCAAGAAATATAAAAATAAAAAGTTTATTTTTTTAAAAAAATTAATAATATGATCTTTAATAATATTTTTATTGATCTAATCCCAAAATATAATCCTTTAAAATTAATGATTTTAAATTCTTTTATTTAATAAGTTACATATATTTTATTATTTAAATTTCTATATTCTATTTCTCTAAATTACTAAATTAACTTTTCCAAAAATATGTTTTTGAAAAAAGAGGGGAGGTGGGAAGGAGATGCCACGTGTCACAAGCGTGCATGACACGTGGCATTCTCTTGACATGTGGCACTATTATGGTTGATGTGGCATGCCATGTCACCATGTGCGAGGTGGCATGCAAAGGTGGCAAGATGATATGGCATTAATGATGACTAGGATGATGAGGTGGGGAGTCAACTAGGTTGACCATGTTGACATGGAGGGTGGAGGTGGCAAGCTGAGGTGGCAAGCTGCTTATGTGGATCCTCTCGATGCTCACGTGGACATAAAGTGGCATGCATATATAAGGTTTGGGCCTACCCAAGCCTCACACATGGAATGAAACCTAAGCTGTGAAGTTTACCAAGCCTAGATTTCCAAACCTAACTAGGATTGGTTTTAGACTTGAAAAGGGGAGAGTGGACACAATATGGAAATTTTCACTTGGGAGGATTGAAAATGGACCTTCCCATACTCAAATCAAGCCAAATTTTTTTAAATAAATTCATGGCAACAAGAGTATTGATCCCTTGAGTTTTTAGATTGAAAGATTCAATATTTAATTTTCTAGAATTAAATTACTATTGATTTAATGGGCCTCTAACAGTCATAATAAATTTTCCAAAGTAAATCTACAAAAATCAAACCGTTAGATTTGTAATTTTATCTTATACCCACATTATACTAATCTTTCCCAATCTAATCATCACTAGATCTATACAATTTGAGCATTTTAAATGGTAGATGTGGTGGGAGGATAAAATAGTATGTTTTTTAACAATTCTAATATCTTTTATATAATATAGAAAATAGTAGAACACATCAAAAATTACTCGATAAATCAAGTTAAGCTCTATGTTATTTGTATTTGTGATATGCAAAGTGGGAACATCGTATGAGTAATAATGTAAAAGTTATAGGCAATTTACTCACATTCACTATACCTGTCTAAACCTAGGACAGGGCCTGTATACAAACTTGGTTCCCAAAGAAAAGGGGATTTGCAATTATTGGATATTCGATTAGATTATAGTTTTAGGTGCCCAACTTTGCATATGATGTTTCATTAGAAGACCTTGAAGTGAAACTCCTTGGCTAACTATGAGAGATTGGCTATTCTTCTTGAAAAAATGCCTGTTTTTCAGCTAAAGCCAAGGGCGCCCACGACATGAAACTAGATAACCTCATCTTGCAACCACCCCCAAACTCTCTAAGTCATCTAGTACTTTTTCAGAAAGTGATCTACATCAAACCATGCACTACAAGAAAAGTCCCCTATGATAGCTACAAGCTGAATAAGAACAGTAGGAACAATCCTATCATAGCTACAGGCTGAATAAGGGCACAATCCATTTTATGTTTTGGAATGGGAGTTCCTCTAAGACTTCAACGCAACTTTATGGTTTTTAGTTGATCAACTTGTTGCGCGCACACACACACACACGCGGGTGCGCGCGCACACAACAGCATAGCACAGTGCAACTTCATCATTTTTTAAATATAAAAAGGGCATTTAGCATTGAAAATGATTCCAAAGGCCATGCTATGAGTATCATGGGGATGAGAGTGTCTATCCATTTAGAGCTTCCCAAGGGAATCTCTCCAACAATCATCTATGGAGGACAAGGACTTGGATATTGAGCCTACAAAGATCAACATTGAAGTATGTGGGCTTGAAGCCACAACATGAGCATTGTCACTTTGATGAACAGAGGAACAAGTTACAACTTGATGTCCTATAAAATATGGGAAGGTTTGTGGGTAGACTAGACTTAGAAACCAACAAACGCAAGTGCTTGTAGTTTCCATGTAAGTGTGGTAAAATTTGAAGGGAACTTGAAAATTTAATTTATTATCAACAACATGTGGTTAGAAAAGTATACATTATGGAGCAAGAGTTATGGAAAGCAGGTCTACTTGGAAGAGTTTGGATTAGTGTAATTGATTACTCCATCTAATGGAAGGAAAGGACAATCCAAATGAAAACAAACGGATGTACAACAACAATGGTACCACTTTGGTCTCAAACTACTGAGGCATTCTCATTACCTACAAATATTGAAGGTTCCTTAAGCTTACACTGAGAGAAGCTTGATCATGGTAACCTTCCCACCTACTCCCAGAGACCACCATTATTCAAGCCAAAAAATTAGAAAGTAATGGATTCGTATGGACCTCTTGAACATAGTAAAGAAATCCCTAGATCAAAGTCAAAATAGTCCATGAATAACCAAAATGGGAAAGGGAACCGATATAAAGAAGCCATGGTTATTAGGTGTGCCAAAGGCCATTTTGACTACACAGAAGGGTATTACAAGGGAGTCACAAAGATCTCAATATCTAAGAGGGTCCAAAATCCAAAGGAAGTAAAGGTCAACAATACAAGAACACTAGACATCAAAAAACAACAAAAAGAAGAAAATAGGCCCCAATAAAGATAAGGTGACCTTATAGACTGGACACATTCACTTGCCTGGAGGAAGAAGGTACAGGTGCCATTTGGCTTGACTAGAAAAAATGAGGGACGTATCCAGATGGGGCCGGAAGAACCAAAGGCATCAATGATTAGCCCCAAGAATGAAAAAATAAAGGGTAAAGTAGAGGAAGAACCTAAAATAGATCATGCCATGGATCCAACAAACTAGTTTCATCCACTAGCTAAAGGAGGAGATGCAACACTCAAAGAAGGACCTAGAGCACCTTTGTTAGTAGTATTCCTTGATGGAAAAGAAAGACAGTGGATACTAGTGACCTAAAGATAGAGGGAAATTAAAGATAGATGGCAAAGGAAGACAATGGATACTAGGGACATAAAGATAGAGGGGAATTAAAGACTCAAAGGAAGAGTAGAAAAATAAGTTCCTTATACCCCTGGAACCAATCTTGAACAAACATGTGGAAATCTTCACATGTGACTTTCCTCAAATAGTCATGTCATGAAACACTCAAGTTTTTTTACATCCAAAAAAGGTACTCCTCCATAAGGTTCAAAAATCAAACTTTCCACTCAATAATCAAGGAATCATAAAAGCAACTCAAAAGCATGGTACTTAAAAGTTGTTGATGCAAAAACTAGTGTTGTTCACGCCCAAAAATAGTTGTTCTAATAAGCATGAAAATTATACCCAACTTATTTAAGGGATCACATAAAGTACAATCTCACCTCAAAAGAAGAAAAATCAAAAGTTTTTTTGATGTGGCAAACCAGTTGATGTTCATGGTCATGAGTATCTATAGTTTTCACATCCAAAAAGGTGATTTAAAAGCAGTGTTAATCGTATCAAGGTCTTCACAATGATTATGTGCTTTAAAAAACATGAAATTCAAAATTTTTTTTGACGTTAAAATGAGTACATAGTCACGGTCATGAGTATCTCAAGTTTTCATGCCCAAAAAAAAGTGCTTCAATTATGTTAACTGAGGTGATAACAAGTTTTGACAAAGTGTGAAGAAGGCCTACATTTGGTAAAAATAACAAAACAACTCATATTTTTCGACGTGAATAGCTTAATCACGCATGACTAACTTAACCAAGCAGCTGCTATGCTGATTGGTGCTGACACATTTTGCCCACCCTATTAATGAGTTAACCACCCATACCCCTCACTTGGTGTGTCATTTATACTATTCTCATCCTTCTTCTACACTTGTCTTTTGATTTTTATTTTTCATCTTCTCTCTTGCTTTGAATTCTCTAAAATCATCGCTTTCGAGCCCTACCTCTCGATATTCCAAGTTAACATCACCTAATGTAGCAAGGTAGGGGGCACTATTACTTATGTCTATTGGTGTCGTCATCTTTGTTTGGTTGAATATGGTCACTCATTATCACAAGATTGTGAACATCAACACTATCTCTCTCGATGTCATCATCTATGGTATCATCATATTCTTGTGGTTGAATATGGTCACTCGTTGTCACACGGTTGTGAACATTAACATTGGCTCTCTCTCATTCAATGTCTTTCAATAATACATAAATAATGTCTGCCTCTCAGTTTTGTGGTGTATACCATAAACATGCTCAAGATTTCTCTTTCTTTGTTAGTCTATAACTCATACACCAACTAGTCTTTCTTGGCCCTACAAACAGCCTTTCTTGGCTAAATACCCTAAAACTATTTCTAACAATATTCATGATGTCATGCTTTCTTCTTTGACTTACACTCTACTTTACCCCCCAAAAAACTATAATCTTGGCTAACAAAGACATCATCAAAAACTAATCTAGTTTTTCACACCAAAAATACTTTATCAAATCAAGGGAAAAAGTTGGGTATTTTCACATTCACATCTTTCTGAGTATAACCATGTACTTATCCATTTTGGTCATCATAATTTTGGTGTGAATATCTTAGAATATTCACTAGATTGGTTTTTCAGTCCAAGTTTGAATCTCAAAGAGAACAACCATTTCTCTTATGTTTTGCCTCCTCTAACCTTAGTTCATCCATCTAACATTATTTTCAATCATAACATTAATTTTTAGTTGATGTGAATATCTCCAAAAGTACCTTGGTTTTTCACGTCACAAAAAACATAGAAATTACATAATCTACTAACAACACCTCATCATTTGAGTAGTATATAGTACTGACATGCATGAAACTTGTCAAAACAAAATAATTTTTATGATGTGAATATCTCAAGATATCATGATTGTGAGAAACCAGACCTAATTTTTCACGTTAGAAAAATTATTCAAGACTAACCTTTTATACACTAATTGCACG
The DNA here is from genome assembly GCF_041138505.1 of Cibotium barometz. Taxonomy (NCBI): domain Eukaryota; kingdom Viridiplantae; phylum Streptophyta; class Polypodiopsida; order Cyatheales; family Cibotiaceae; genus Cibotium; species Cibotium barometz. The sequence continues at coordinate 11,313,639 of NC_141077.1, read as the reverse complement.
TTCTTTAAATTTAGTGGACCATCCTAATATCTTCTTGTCTTCAAACACTAACATTCTTTAGACATGAATATATATCACGCCATGATAAATTAGTATGGGTTTTCATGTCAATGAAAGTTATCAAGAATTGTACTCTTTACCTAGATCTCATCTTCCTTTATACTAGTGAACCATTCTAGCGTGTTTTTACTTCAAGATGATGATTTTTATTTAATGTGAATATATTAAGATATTCATATTTGTGAAAAGCCACTATGGTTTTTCATGCATGAAGAAACCTTTTTTAGATCATCCACAAATGTACATATAACTTTAAATACTCTAACAACAGCTTTTAACACTAATATACCAACTTTCAAAAAAATTCCAAGAAAAGCATGAGGAGTCTTTCTACTAGACAGCTTCTTGTGGGCTGACAAATTTGATAATTGCTATTATATTAACATACCAACTTTCAAAAAAAAAACCAAGAAAAGCAATTGAGGAGGAGTTCCTACTAGAGCTAGAATGTGGTTTGACAAATCTAGTGTTGTTATTACAAGATGACTCCTCGCGCAAGCATGAGGACTATGACTATGCTTCAAACAACAAAGCCTAAGTCCTTGTGAGATATCAAGACCACTACAACAAAAAAGAAAGGTAGGAAGGAAATATCCAGGGCATAAAAGCTTACTCATCTAGGGCCATACCTCTGAAATGTAGCATGCAAAATCATTAGTAGAGAGGTAACAATCGCAAGGGGCAAGGTAGGCTTGCATTAATACTCGCCAAAATACCTACTATTTCTTGAATCCCCAAAGGTCAAAGCTAAGTTGGAGGCAAAAGGTTTAGATTAAAATGCAAAAATAAATCCCAAAAGGATCATCAATGCATGTGTGTGCAGAGTTTATAAAGTCTTATGAAAAAAGGACAAAAACATGAGAAGTAACCTCCCAGAAAAGGGTAATGATCAAGGAGGATAATACCATTTAGCCATGTGACCCCACCACCAACCACGCGCACACACAAGATGGAGTGCAAGGACTTGCCCTTGATATAATGATCAAGGAAAAGGTGTTAAACAACAATGGGGTGGAATACACCAATATCAAGGGAAAGGCAAATGAACTTACAAGTAGAGCAGTGTCCATGTTTATGCAAATCAAGCCCTTTGGCACATATAATGGTATTGACTTCCATAAGCTGCAAAAGTTTTATATAAACCTCAAGGATGATTGAGCATATAATCTTCACACAAGGAGCTTAATGCATACCAACACCAAAAGAGTAAACCCTTATCTCCTCACAAGAGTTCTTAGTCACATCACATGTACCCGACTTTCTATAGAAGAAAAAGTCTTTATCAAACCTACCAAGCTCTACCACACAGGATGATGTGGTGAAGGATTTGGAGGAGGCAAATGTCCTCATTGCCATCAGAAAGGAAATCTAGTAAGCATGGAGTAGAAGAAGAAAAAAGCAAGACCTCAAACCATCAACAAAGAAATTCCTATCAAGCCATGATCTTGTGAGCACACGAAGCATCAGATGAGGGTGAGGAATATGTATAAGTAGATCTCCCTCCCTCCCTAACAAAACTGTCTATGATGGTGATAGGTATAGATTTGGATATAGGGATTAAGTTTGTTTCCTTCACCAAGGCACAAGCAACACCTCCAATTAGAGCATGACACCTTGTTTAGTATAGAAGCCATCCACAACATAGTGGTGCACCCACATCAAAGCCTCTAGTGAATCCCATGCACCCATAAATCCTCGAAGAGCCCTAGGTTTCTTCCCCACAATGACAAGAATAACCAACATAGGATAAGGCAAATGAAGCACGGGAGAAGGAGGATACCACAACAAGGCACTAGTACCAAAGGAAGTGGTGCCACAAGACGAGGTTCCCAATATAGAAGAACAAGTGCCAAAAAAGGAGACTCCAATAAAGAAACGAGTAGCTTCTCATGCACCCATTTAAGCTAAAGTAGTCGGGCCATCTAAAAATCATGGGAGGGATGAAGATATAGAAGAAGTAAAAGTGCACCCAAGCAAACTACAAAGAAGGTTTCCTCTCAAAGATCTAAGCTTGCAGATGTTGAAATATACAAGTGAATAGGGTGTGTGCGGGAACAAGCCCTTAGCAACAGGTTGTAAAAGAGAATCTGTAAATGAGAGAGAAGCTGTGAAAAGGTGAAAATTTTCTCTTGGGAGAGAATAAAGGGTAGCATGAGAAGATTTAGGATGTGTGGAGATATTCTGGGAAGAGGTGGAGAGAATCAAGCAAAAGAGGTAGAGTGAATCAAGGAGAGATCAGTGGGATTGGATGCTTGGATGTAAACTCTATAAATTGAGGCATTGGCCTAATGAGAATTTGCTAGTTTTTTATTATCCATGCCTACATTAAGCTATCAATTAATTTCTCACTAATCATGTCTTAATTATCATCTAATCTCTTTTTTAATGATGTTGATTCTTGCATTTGATCCACCATTGCTCATCACATTGCTGCAAATTTAACATGGTATCAGAGCCTAGCTTAGAATCCATTAAATTTATGAGCCCATTATCTTGCTAATCACCTAATTAATTAGGATTAGGAAAAAAATCAAAATTTTAGCTCTTTTTCAATTAATCTTTGTACCCCCACAGCTGGTGGAGGAGCTCTCTCTCCCTTCACACATAACATTGGCCCAAAACCTCTTAGCCACATGTAGCCATACTCCTTGTGCTTTAGCCCATTAACTCAAAGCATCAAACTGTCAGCTGGCAGTTTGATGGCAGCTGGCAGTTTGATGTCAGCTGGCAGTTTGATGGCAGCTGCAGCCGTTTTTTTGAAGGAAAATGGAGATCTTGTTTTCCACAGATACAATGGGTCTAATTCCTCTTGGCCTTAGGGATTTTCAAGGGTTCTCTACAAGTTGGTGAAGACAGTTTTTGATTTCATCAAGTCTACAGTGAGATCCAAGCTTTGCATCAAATCTACAGGTGACTTTGGTAAAACAGAGATTAAGCATTCAATGTTTGGTCAAATCTTGTGTTTCTTGGCTTAATCCTCTACTAGACTGATTGCTATTAATGGCTTTGAAAGGAGTTGAGCTCATTTGAACTCTAAGGCCCCAGATCTGGACTCCCCGCATACTCTGTTTTTTGCACACAAAATAGAGGATTATTTTGATAATCAATGATTAATCAGTACTAATCACTGTATTTTGGTGCAATTGAGGGTTCAAATTAACCATTGGGTATCTGATACAGATCCCTATAACTTCAAATTGCAATTCGGAGAAGGTTTGATACTCCAACAACCATTCAGTACAGATTTGTTATCCTTGGTTTTATGTAATTTCTTGTGAATTTATGATGATAAATCTGTTTGTAATCATCACGTAAACACGAGATTGAGTTGTAAAAGGGTAGACACTGCCCTTGAATCTTGAAATTGGATCAAGAGGTAAGACCCCCTTCACATCATCATGAGCACGGCACAAGAGATAGCCAAATTTAATGGGGAGCAGTTTTATACATAGCAAATCAGATTACCACATGTTTACAAATTATATTCTAGACCACAATCAGTACCTACATAAGAAAAAGCTCAACATTTATAAAGAGCAGTAAGAAAGGACAAAGGACAAATTGAAAGTAGAATGATCCAAGAGGAGTAAAGTAGGCATAGCCCCTCCAAAAACTTTCAACTTGTTTTCCTCATCACTAAATATCTAAAGGAACTAAATGTAGGCATGGCCCCTCCACACAGTTTTAACGTGTTTTTCTCACATCACTAAACCTCTGCCTATTTGCGGTATGCCATAGAAATTAGTGAGGATTTAATAAGGGGCAATATAAGACCAATCCAATAAGGGGCAATATAAGACCAATCCAATAGAACTTAGACAAGGATACAGAACCCATGGTCATTATGGCCATTTTCCATAATGATATATATCTTATTGAGTATACACACTTACGCTTTACACCCCATAGTCCTTAATTTGAGATCATGGTGTAAACTTTGTATGAACTCCACCATTCTAGATGAGAGGGAAGAAATGCATAAATTATTCATGCTACCTAACGTTCCCTCCACGCCAACCAAATTTAAAACCCTCTCTAATAATTTTGCATGGTTCCAAACTCAAGGGTGGCTTGAGGCTTATGATACACATAAGTACTTATGTATACATAAAATTACTCTTTATCATCCCTACGATATACTTAAACTCTATCAAAAAAATACGATTACTATGAGCTAGGAACCATCAAAAAGGCCCCTGATTAGACAGGTGGTGAGCGTTCTGGTTGCCAATTTATCTCACTTTTACTAGACTAGACATAGGACACTTCTTTGAGGATGTTCCTTGAATGTGATGTGATGAGATGTGGATATGGGTAGATGCAAGTGGATGAGATTTGATGAGGATAAATTGAGGAAAGATGCGATGAGATGAAAATGATGTGATTGGATGAGAATAGGAATACATATGAAAATGATGTGATTGGATGAGAATAGGAATACATATGAAAATGATGTGATTGGATGAGAATAGGAATACATATGGATGTGGAATTAAATAATGTGGATTGATGTGGGACAATGTGGAAAGGCGAGAGTTCGTCATAGAAACTGTATTTATGACCTGTTTTTAAATGACTGTTTTATGTCAAGAATGCTAGGGAAGCATTTTGACCATCTTGTAAATGAGTTTGTGGAGACCTAACTGATAAAGTTGCAACAGCTGACGGAGAGTCAACGGAGGATGTCTTGCGTAGCAAAGTCGGCCAAGGTCTTGACCAGCCTCGGTTTGATTTAAATGGTGAGCGATGAGGGACCAAGGAAGCGACCTATGAGTGAAGCGCTAGGTGACCTCCTTTGAAGGATCCTAGAGGGTGCTGACCATACGGTTCTCAAGCTCTGGGTCATCGAAGATACCCACACGTGCGTCGTGGAAGATATTGGAACAAGGAGTAAGAGTTGTTTTCTGAATTTGGGCATGGATCTGGTTGATTGACCTTGCTGGTCCAGGCCATTCTTGCATGTCACCATGGCCATCGCAAAAATGACCTTGAGGCCTTGGGGTCATGCAAGAATGGCCCTCAGGTGGAAAGGCTCAGGGCAGAATCAGCAGAAGCTCAAAAGCCAGCCAAAGTTTGGGATGACACCATCTAGGGGCTAAAGGAAGAAGTGCTAGAGATCACAACAGTGTTGGCGGTCACCCAGACGGAGAGGTCCAAGCCATGAAGACCCAAGAAGAAGAAGCGATTATATGCCTTTCGCTGAATGTTAAAGCGACAATCATAATAATTATGTATAAAGGAACATCCTCAAAAAAGGATCCTTCATCAGCTTGTAGTTTATGATTCGCTTCCATTGGAGTTGTTATTAACTTGCAGCTAAGCATTCCAAACTGCTTCAAGTTATTTAAAATGTATTTCCTTTGAGTTAAACATATCCCATACCTTGTATTTACCACCTGAACACCCAAGAAGAACTTAAGAACTCCCGAGCAACTGTATGCTGCTCATGTTGTCACAATATATGACAACTGCCCTATCCATGGGCTCTCCCATGTCCCCAAGTAGCTTTTGAAAACAAGCTACCTCACAAACTACCATAGCAGCACCCTTGTGCTCAGCCTCTGTACTTGACAAGGCAACTGTTGCTGCTTCTTATTACTGCTCCAACTCATAGCAATTAGGCTGAATGTCCCCTTATAGTCTATGCCATAAGTCTGCGCATAGCCCTTGGCAACCAATCTTGCCTTGTACTTGCTCACTGAACCATCAGCATTGTGCTTGACTTTATACACCCACTTACATCCAATTGCGTTCTTTTCCTTAGGCAAAGGCACTAACTCCCATGTTGCATTTGCATCCAATGCTGCCATCTCCTCATCCATGGCATCTTGCCATTTCTTATTTCCAATCGCCTGCTCAAAGCAAGTGGCCTCAACCTCTTGTATTGCTTTTACCATCATGTAAGCATAATGATGGGCTGTATATCCATCATATCTCAACCTGTCAACAGGGTATCTAACCCTCGTAGACTTGCATACACCTGGATCACTGCCAGGTGTCCTCAAAACAGCCCTGGTTCTCCTTACACCAGGAGTAACCACAGACGGAATGCCAAGCTCCTCATCAAGGCTCTACTCAGAGCCACTAGAGTCACCATCCACATGAGTGATATGTTGACAGATCAGGCACAAAAGGTTGATCTACCTTTTCCTTCCCTTTTCATGATACATGTGTACCTGCATCATTCCTCAACCTGCTTGACCATGGGCTAACATTGGATCCACTACTCGAGGACTCCCCATGTCCACTCGGCACATGTGATTGCTGCTCTGCATGTGGTGCAACATTAGCACTTCTTACATCTGCATCTTCTGTTGCCTTCACTACTACTGGTGCATACCAGCTACTCCTCTCATCAAAGACAACATCTCTGCTTACTTGTATCTCACGAGTGGTAGGGTTATAGTATCTATAACCTTTTTGCTCCATAGCATAACCAATGAAGATGTATTTCTCTACCTTTGGATCCAACTTTGTTCTCACTTCATCAGAAACATGTACATGTGGAATACACCCAAACACTTTCAAGTGAGACACATCCGGTCTTATGCCTGTAAACTTCTGTTCTTTTCAGGAGTCATACCATGAATAGCTGCAGTGATTGTCCTATTCATAATGTACACAACAGTTGCTATGCTTCCCAAAAGTAATGTGGCATATTCTTTTCAGCCATTAAGGCACGTGCCCCTTCTGTAATGTGCATGTTTTTCCTTTTTGCAACACCATTCTGTTGTGGAGTGTACCTGCATGTAAACTACCTCTTGATTCCCTGCTTTCTCAAGAAATTGCTGAACTCATTGGAGAAATATCCACCCGAGGGGTTGGTGTGAACCCCGTGAAATAGAAGATTGCTATTTCATGGGTTAAGAGCTCATGCCCTTATAAGGAAATTTACATGCAATGGTTTAATGATTTTGTAAAACAAAAAGGGGAAGTAACATATGCAATCGATTAAGGAGATATGAATCGATTAGGAATCTTGAAATGTATTCTATCTTGACCCACAATGCTTTTATTCATACGATGAAATAAAACAAAGTTGGATAATGTGCTCCTACCCGAGAGTGACGAATCGCAAACAAGCAAGGAGGAAGGGACACACACCGATGATGCAAACGCAACCCAACAGGTGATGAAGAGGGATGAAGATCGAAAGCAGCAAGATCACATGGAGGAGGTTGAAGAAAAATGCACAAAAAGGGAAAGAAGAAGTATTTATCATTCAGATTTGGTTCCGACGGCGGCTAGCTTAAATAGGTTGCCATGTGTCCACTTGCGATAGGTGGAGGGCTTGTGACTGTTTCACGGCGTGAAGTGCTAGAGTCGGTTCATGACGTGAGCTATTTTGAAGTGTCTCACGGCATGAAACAATTTTGAGTGTTTCACAACGTGAAGTAGCCTGGACCAGTTCATAGCACCGTGAACTTTTTGATCCCTTATGCATGTAAATTTTGATACCCTATGGCTTCCTATATGCTCAAACACTCAAGGCCACACATTATGCATTCAGAGGAGAAGAAGAGTACACATGAAATGGATGAAGATGTTTCACAACATGACAAGCATAATCCTTTACCTTGTACCCACTTGCTTGGGGATGGGTACCTCTTATGATCCTTCTCTGTTCATTGCCAGGTAAACCAATGGGGTACCTCTTATGATCCTTCTCTGTTCATTGCCAAGTAAACCAATGGGGTACCTTGGAACTTATGGGTATTATTTGTTGTTGCAACCGCTTCAATTTTGGGTGAGAGCTTTGGATGTTTCCCTCCATCTAGTTGAGGAGTGCATCCATCAAATCTTGGTGAACCTATTCTGTTTCTTGTGCAATTCAAGCACCTTATCAGGTTCATGTGGGACATAGGATAAATATTCGACTCTAACGAGTTCTTGAGGCGTAACTATGTTATCCTCACCTCCCAATTTCCCTTTCAATATATTGATATGAAAGACTGGATGAACTCTAACATGTGGAGGTAGTTTTAAGTTCAAACGCAGCCGTGCCAACCCGATGTATAACTCGAAAATGGACCAAGGAGATAAATTCGAGCATTTTTCTATTGACAAAGTCTGAGAATCTTTAGGAACATTAAAATAAACCAACGCTCCTGGTTCAAAAGACTGAGATGATGAGCGTCCCCTATTAGTATAAAATCGTACTCTATCTTGAGCACTCCTGATAGAATCCTGAGCTTCGGTCAGCATTTCCTACATATCTCGCAAGAAATCCCTCGATACATCAAGCTCGATGTCCTTTAGACCGACATCAATAGGTGCCCTGGGTTGATACCCATACATAAGTATGCACGGACTAAAACCAATAGCCGTATATTTAAAACTGTTATAGTAAATTCAAACATTGGAAGATATTTTTTCCAATATAATGATTTTCTAGAGACATATTCACAAAGCATATACTCTACAATCTGATTCATATGCTCTGTTTGCCCATCAGACTGCGGATGATCAAAGGAACTCATACTCAAAGTAATTTCCTCGTTGTAAACCATTCAGAAACCAGGGATTCATCGGCGCCTTGACATACCCACATCTGCATATGGAATAATCGACGTCTCGAGTAACCCATATCAACATAGAGAGTCATTAGTGTCTCGATGAGTCACATTTGTCCATCCGTAAACCATCAGGTTAACTGTATAAATCACCTAAAGTACGGAACTAGAGAATGAAAATGTCAACAAAGAAAAAATTCGAATTTCCTTATCCAAACACAACAAGGTAAACTTGTTTGAACTCAAAAGAAAGAGATTTCAACAAGTAAAAATGCCGACGAGATTACCCTCATCAAAACATGTAGGCTATAGATAAAAGAAGTTTATCTAGAGAATGCCCACACTATAACTTCTAGTGAATTTAGAAAATGAGATTGTCTTTGAACATTGAGGTCAACATGCTAAGTGATGCAAGCAAAGCAGCAATCTTGAGCCCAAATTATCTCATAAGATAATATATGTGAGGGATCACTAACCTCCCCCATACCACCATGATACCACCCATATATACCTTAACAATTTAAAACTCCCTAGTATGCCATCTATGAATAAAATCCTGTATAAAAGGAATAAGATGGCCTTATCCAGACTTTCACATACTAAAACCTATCTCTCTATACCTGAGACTACATCAAGGAATAACCCTTATCGATGAGTACATCATTAGAAAAGAATTTTGAATTACTAGTGCCTTTTTAATGATAACTACCCAAAACACAATAAAATTAGGGTAGAAAAATAACTCACCTAGATATATAAGCAACTAGGTATCCGAGTTGAAATATGTACAAGAGTACAAGCAATATACTCCAAAATTATGTGCAAAAAACGAAGGCAAATGCTAACTTCAAAGCACATGATATTATCCAAAAGATCAAAAGATCCTTATAAAACCATGGATAAAAGCATAGAAGCTTCTCAAATCCATGAAAACCATAGTTGATCATAAAAATCAATGCATACCATCTAATGGACATTAATCATGCCAAAATAAGCATTAAAATTGGTAACCAACTCATCAATCTGGAGTATATGAACATTGTGTCGTTCAAGCAAAACTCCAAAGTAAGAAAGTGAAACACATGCGTGTAGCACTTATTGAAAAATTCCTAGACAGAAATAATCTAGGCAAAACCTGATGAGTCCATATAAAACTTGAAAAACATCCAATAAAATCCACCAAAACAAACCGATCAACTGACCCATGATAGAATTTGTTTTAGGCTTAAGAAATTAAGCACAAATCACACTTAAACAATTACAAAATAAATTATAATGGAAAAGTGTCAAAGGCAAAACACACTTTGAATGAAAATTATAGCCCTCAAAAGAAATTAAGGAGCATGTACAAAAAGAATGGTAAAAAATCATGAAAATATCGTTTAGAATTAATCTAAGCATATATAACTACTAATACGAGATACAATTGTATTAATAATATGCGAATAACTTGCATCTATCTAATGTCATCACGAGAAAACGTACTTCAATATTAAATAACCCTCGAAAATATTAAATTCTTGAAAAAAAAAATTATCATGACTTTTTCCTAATTTTCTCTAATTTTTTAGGGCCTCAAAATACGATAATTTTGAATTCCACCAAACCTATCTTATGGCATTCCAAACTTATATTTTTCCAGAAAACTCCTAGCAAATAAATTTGCTAAAATACGATTGATATTTTAAAAATACCAATTTCTAAGATTTCTCCAAATAATTTCTAGAAAATTCTTAATTTTTCCTGAGAATCCCATCGTTCACAAAATTTCCAATTCCGCCCGACAATCCAATGAAAATTTATAATTTTATTAGATTTTCCAAAATTTTAGGTTAAAAAATATATATTTTAAAGAGTTTGAATGGTCACGGGCGCCCGAATGGACACACCACATGCCAAACACCAACCCCACATTTTTGAGAAATTTAAAATAACCTTTTGTCTAATTTTTCACTAATTTTCAAGATTTTTTTAAAAAATTTTAATTTACTCCGAATGCATTTAGAATACGAACGGTCATAAAATTTCAGAATTCCATTGGTTTTCTTGGAATACGCAAAGCCAAACGTTTCGGGAAAATGAAAAGACAAAAAAAATCGGAATGTGAAAGGTCAAAAGTTTCCGGAATACGGAAGGTCAAAAGTTTTTCCGGAATTCGAAAAGCCAAAAGGTTTTGGGAAAGCGGAAAGCCAAAGGTTTTCCGGAAGATGAAAAGCCAAAAAAATTTAAGAGAAAAAAAAATCAAAAATTTCCAGAGATTTTTTCCTCAAATCCCATAATATCTCATAATTTTTGGGGCTTTTTTTTTCAAGCTTTTTTGAAAAAAAAAATCAAAAGTTTTTTGTAATAAAAAACTTATTTTTTAGAAAAATAAAAAAATGGTGGAATTCAAAATTATCGTATTTTGAGGCCTTATAAAATTAGGAAAAATTAGAAAAAAATCATGATAATTCTTTTTTTTTGAGAATTTAATATTTTTGAGGGTTATTTAATGTTGAAGTAAATTTTCTCATGCTGACATTAGATAGATGCGGGTTATTCGCATATTACTAATACGATTGTATCTCGTATTAGTAGTTATATCTGTTTGGATTAATTCTAAATGATATTTTCATGATTTTTTACCATTCTTATTGGACATGCTCCTTAATTTCTTCTGATGGCTATTATCTTGGTCTACATGTAAGTACTTGTTCATTGCTTTCATCTCCTTCATTTCCATTTCATTATGTTTGCCATCTTTCCTTTCTACACCTAGAGTTAGCTTGCTCTCCTATTCCAACAACACTTTCCCAGGAAAAAATAATAATAAAGAGAATGAAACCATGGTCTTTCCATTTGGATTTTCATTCATGAGGGGGAGATTGTGTTGAAATGTCCCATGATGTTTTCTGCAAAAGATTTGGTGTAAGGACTAGGCCACAACCTGCCATCATCATAAGCTCAAAGGTAATCAAGAGAGAAGACAAAAACTAGGTTACTAGTGCATCTCTTGGACTTGAGTCCTAGAGCTAGCAAGTTTGGCCTAGCACTAGGAATTCCTCCCTAGACTTGTTAAGAATGCTAGACACCTTGCGGAAGGATATCACTTTAGGAATCTATTCTGAGAGGTTTTCTAGCACTTAATTTCTCAATATTTAATTTGTATAGAAAGAGTCCACTAGATCCTTGTCCAATAATACCTTCACAGTAAGGCTCTAGGCCTTGAGTCCTAGAGCTTTGAAGAGCACCATCTCTATTCTCTGGGATCTTAATCATGAATCATAGAGCTCTATGTTTATTTAAGAAACCATTTTTAGACCTAGACTCTAGGACTTGTGTCTTAGACCTTTGAAATCATTTTTCCAAAGGATGGAAGGTTAAAGCCTTGGTGCTTCATCATCTCATGCTTCAAATCCCTTTCTCTAAGACTACAATCTTGTAGCTCTAAAATACTGCTACTAGGACTCAAGTCCTAGAGTTTTACCTCCTATCGCATTGGACTATTGTCCTAGACCTATTAAAAATAGTTAACACCTTATTTTAAGGATATCATCTCTATGACTTTAGTCCTAGAAGTGAACTAGTACTCAAATTCTTAATATTTGCCTTAGAAGTGCTAGGCACTTGTCTTGATGATGAGGCATATCGCTTCTCATGCAATATGTCCCCCCAAGAGAGTGTAGAGTATATGTTACCTCCCCAATGGCCAACATGCCTACCCTACAGAAGTGTTGGATGTGAAAGGAGATGCTCTGCACAAACACATGGAAAAAACACACACACAAGCTCAAGGAGTAACAGAGATGATAGTGATAGCTAGAATGTAATCAATTAGATATAGAGCATGTTGAGTACAACATACTAGTAGCCCTTAGAGGGCTGACATGGCTGATAGCACACTAAGTATGTGTTCTCACGAGGAAAAAACCCTTGCCCAGCACAGGGTAAAAAGTTCTCTCGTGATCAGCTCTTTTCACACCTAAACTTCCTAGAGGCAGAAGGCTAATAAACCCCCCTAAAGTCAATGGCGTAAAATAATATAGGGTGCAGAAGACCACTAGTAGAGGTAATAAGTTCAGAGCTTCTAGGAAAGCTTAAAACTTCTCCCTAGGAAGGAGCTTGGTAAAACCCTTTGCCACATTGGCCTGCGTTAGCATGTAGGTCAAGGCTATCTCTCCAACATGGAGCCGTTCCCTCACATAGTGATAATGCACCTCAATGTGCTTTGTCCGTGTATGGAATATTGGATTTCGTGCAACTGCTAATGCACTTTGACTATCAGTGTAAAGGGTGGTAGAAGACTGTTGTCCGATACCAAGATTAACCAAAAGACAGCGAAGCCATACACATTCCACAGTAGCTGTGAATATTGCCCTGTATTCAGTTTCATAGCTAGATGTGGCTACTGTCGGTTGCTTCTTGCTGAGCCATGAGATGCATGGCCTACCAAGAAGGAAACAGTATCCACTGGTTGACACTCTTGTGTTGGAACATCCTACCTAGTCAATGTCTGTGTAGGCAGACAAGCATAAAGAAGACTCATTGCTATAAAACAATGCATAGTGTTGAGTACCTTGAAGGTAGCAAAAGACATGTTTCACTGCTTATCAATGCCGAGTGATGGGAAAATGCATAAACCTGCTCAATTATGACACTACATACTAAAAATCTAGTTGGGTGTTGCATAGATATATAAGGCACCGAGACAGCTTGCTGATAGGTGGCTACATCAAAAGGCTCAAAAGAATCCTCAATTGACAAGTGGAGACCAAGTTCTACAGGAGTAGAAATAGGTTTGCAATCTATCATTTGAAAGCATTCCAAGAACTACTGGACGTATCTTCATTGAGATGACATGATGCCTCCCTCAGTTGGAACAGGATGTATCTTTGTTGAGATAATAGGATGGCTCCCTCAGTCGAAACAACTGGATACCCAAATAATAATGTAGAAGATCCATGTGGAAAACATCAAATGTATTCTACACCTCGTCAGGGATTGTGATGAGCAGATCATCCACATAAAGATTGAGGATAAGGAGATGATTCCTTTCCATGCGGACATAAAGAGTGCTTTAAGTGGGGCTATTATGAAACGGGCAAGAGAGTAAGTATGCATGTATCTTTTGATACCAAGAACGAGGAGCCTATTTAAGGCCATATAGTGCTTTGCGCAGTCTGCGTACCTGATGCTCTACACCCTGTTGAACAAAGCCAGGAGGTTATGTGACATAAACCTCTTCCTACATATCACCATTTAGAAATGTAGTTTTGACATCCAATTGATGCATGTTCCAACCTTAATATGTAGCCAATGCAACCAGAGTCCGAATGGTCGTCATATGTGATGTAGGTGCAAAAGTCTCATCATAGTCAATGCCTCCCCTTTGGGCATAGCCCTTGGCCACTAATCGAGCCTTATATCGATCAACTGGGCCGTTAGGCTTTCGTTTTAGTGTAAGCACCCACTATAGCATGTTTATTACGAGTTTTCTAGTTACCGTGAAGCCTACAAGGCTATCATGACTCAACTTAAGCTCGATGGGATCCTGCTAAGAATTGGTGGAAATTATTATGTCAAGCATAGGGTTTAAGTGAAGGTGATCTAACTTGGACTCATATCAAAGAAGAGATGTTAACCAATTGTTATCTTCTTCCCACTCATATTCATATGAAGATGAATGAGTTCTTTTCTTGTGTATGGAGGAACCATCCCGTGGAAGTCTACCATGAGGAATTTATCTGACTTTCCAAGTATGTGCGTGATATGTCTGAATATTAGCTTTTGAGAAAAATTTTCAATGCTTGGAACCTCCCGTGTGTGTCAGGTGAAGTGGAATCCTTAAGGCCAACATCACATGGATGTGGTTATCATGGCTAAAGCTAAACTTGAAAATCTTCAACTTAACCGTTCTTCTTTGCCTCCTTTTAAGGGTAAGAAGAGGCTTTTCTATCCCAAAAGTAGATCTCAAGGCCACAATAGCCAACCTTTTGAAGCTAGAAATTTTAAACTACCGATAACCTTTCAACCTAGGAAGCCAAGAACGTTTGAAGAATCTTATATATCTCCTGAGCTTAGAGAGAGACCTTGAGTTGAAGATAGGTGTTTTAAGTGTTTAGAAAAGGGTTATATGGCTTTAAAATTTGGAACAAGTGCATCAACTATCTCCACCGATACCAATACTAGGCCTAATCTTTCTCAGAACACTAATTCGGTAAAAAGACATAGGACAACTTCTAGCACTACTCATGTGGTTACTCTCTTACATGAAGAAGAAGATGGACAAGTTTAGATCTATGCTACCGTTGAAGCTAAGGGACACAAGTACAAGCAACAATGGGAGGTTGCTAAAGCATGCCTCAAAGGTTCAAGGACTTGTCGCCTTAGCACCAGTGGCATCGGGCACTTTCGTACATACTTCATAAGCTATCATCTCTTTCTTTTTGTAATATACTCAATAATGTATGTGTATCAATTGCTAAATATTCTTCCTTGAATGTGTGTAGAGAGAAGTAGTGGGGTGTGGCTATACTTAAGAAGACTATGAATTTACATGGTCTTGCAAAAAAATAAGAAAAGTTCAATGATCGAAGCTAAGGATCTCATGGAGGAACCCCATTTACTCTTCTTATCGGTCATTGTGGGAGTACTTATTCATTTTTATCTTTGTCTTATGTGAACCCCATTTACTCTTCTTATCGGTCATTGTGGGAGTACTTATTCATTTTTATCTTTGTCTTATGTGAAAAAGATAAATCATAATAATACAAAGATATCTTCCAATGGGCTTAGCATAAAATCCAGTGGTGTGGCAGGGAAGAGAAAACCTGTTTAATAACCAAAAACCTTAAATTTAGCCTTGTCGAGAATGAAACTTCTTGGAAATTTTGGGTATAACTCCTAGGAATCTATGATGGAATCTTGGGAGTGGACTTGCTCTCAGTAAAGTAAGCCGATACCTTGTGCGATCAAGGGATGATGAATTTTAGAGATGACTCCTTTAATAAGGTTCAAACTGAAGGGAAGTAAGGCCACTTCACCCTTACAGGTGTAGTGAAGATATCCATACTGATTAAGGGATAGATTATTTTTTCCATTAAGCTCAACAAGCCTGACACTCCTTGTGAAGGATATGAATTAGATTGACTTAGTGATTATGCTGATTTATTTCCAATTGAACTCACCACTCTTGCACCACACCATGAAGTAGATCATGAAATCACTCTTGACCCGAGTGCTACCCCTTTAACAAAAGAGCTTACAAATGCCCTATAACAAAAAGAGCTTACAAATTGTCTATGTGCCTGAAGTTGAAAGACCAATTGAAACAACTCATAGACCGAGGATTTATACGACCTAGTGTATCTCCATGGGGACCTTCTATTTTATTTCTGAAGAAGAAAGATGGTTCCCTTAGATTATGTGTAGACTATCAAGGTCTTAACGAGTGCATTATAAAAAATCAGTACCCTATACCTCGTATTGAAAAACATCCATGGTGCCTATTACTTCACCAAGATATATTTGAATTCAAGGTTTTATTAGATCATTAAGAAAGAAGATATACCCAAAACTACTTTTAACTCCCAATATTGACATTATGAGTTTTTGGTTTATGCCATTTGGATTGTATAGATAGCCTTAACAGATTGATGGTATATATCAAGAAAAACTAGATGATTTCATTTTTGTATCCTTTGATGATATTCTTATTTACTCTAAGAATGAGTCCAAACATGAGAATCATGTTTCAAAAGCACTAGAGACCTTACGGGAATATCAGCTTTATGCTCAAAAAGGAAAATCATATTCTTTGCCAATAACCTTACTTAGGATTTGTGATGAGGTTGAGCAAGAAATCACTCCTAACCTAGAAAAGGTTGAAGCCATCATCCATTGGCAGATCCTATTTAAGTCAATTAGGTGTACCAGATATCTTGGGACTTAGAAGCCCCATGATAAACCTATGGTAGCTCATCCACGATATCACAAAACCTACACTTTTGTAAGAAGAAGTTTCTTTTATCCAGGTATGAAAAAGGATATCATGAATTATGTCACGACAAAGTATTTAGTTTGTCACAAAGTCAAAGCAAAGAGAATCAAGTTACCTAAAGCTCTTCAACCCTTAGATGTGCCAAAAAAATGAACCTAGAATGTATCAATACAGAAAACCGATAGAGCCAAAAAATTTCTTGAAGAAATTATCATACTCCATGGACTCCCTCATAGGATAATAAATGATATGCACTTTAAATTCACCTCTAGATTCTAGACCGCTCTATTTGAGTCTATAGGAACTCATTTAGATATGAGCTCACAACATATCACCCTGAGTCGAATGGATAAGGTGAGAGGGTCAATCAAGTAATAGAAGACATGATTCGAGCTTATTAGAGCCAAGAATGCAATGGATAACTCGTCTTCACTTAATAGAATTTTCTTACAATGTTTCATTCCATAGAAGCTTGGGTATGTCACCATTCAAGGCTTTGTATAGGCAAGAATGTATTACGTCCTTGTCTTGGTCCCAACCCCTTAATCAAAGTTAAAACTACCAAACAAATGTTAGATGAAATGGAAATACAAATGAAACATATCCGTCAAAGCTTAAAATTAGCTCAAGATCATCAAAAAAAAGTTATGCGGATTTAAGAAGATCTATCAGAATATTTACAAAAGGAGGTATGGTATTCCTTAGAGTCTGACCCAAAAGTTATTTAACCTTGGGCAAATTTGAAAAGCTAGTAGCTAATAGATATTATGGGGACCATATGCTATAATTAGGAAAGTTGGAGAGCAAGCTAATGGACTTACTTGCCCATAAACAAATCCACAATGTGTTTCATGTGTTAGTTTGCTAAAGAGAGATGTTTTAGATGAGGCTATGTAATTTTTTATGAGGCTAGTATAGAGATACAACTACATGGGTACATAGATGCTCATTGGGCTAGTAGTGTTGCAGACAAGAGATTTTTTGTTAAGTCTTGGTACAATGGAAATTCTACCCCCAATAGAAGATACTACTTGGGAGTGACTCAAAGAAATCCATCGAAATGTTTTACTCCTTTGCAAGTTGAGGACAACTTGATTTCTTTTAGTGTGGGGGAGCCTGTAAGGTGACCCTCACCTTCTCCACTATTCAATGTCTGGAGGAAGCTTTTATTTCTCAAAACGTAAGCTAGAGATTTCCAATTTATGAAAGCACATAATCCTTAATTAAGTTATGTAATTAAGTGACCTTGATGGAGGCTTTACTTCCGAGTTTCTAGGGAAGAGTTGCTCTTATAAATAGATTTTTTGTTAAAAATCCGCTAGGTTTAACCACCACCTGAGTTTCATGAGTTTAGCAATCCAATTTAATACTTCAAACTTTAAAGAGATATGAGAGAGAGAGATATGAGAACTGTACACCAGATTGGGTCCCAAATTACCCACTGAAGGGCCCCCTATCCCGATAAAGAGATAGTATTTGCTTTATTACTTTAGAGAGAATGACTGCGGACTGTAGATAAACCAAACGCAAGATCTCGAGGGAT
Organism: Cibotium barometz; assembly: GCF_041138505.1. Taxonomy (NCBI): domain Eukaryota; kingdom Viridiplantae; phylum Streptophyta; class Polypodiopsida; order Cyatheales; family Cibotiaceae; genus Cibotium; species Cibotium barometz. The sequence goes on along the minus strand of NC_141077.1, from coordinate 11,295,545 downwards.
TGGAAGCCTGGCTGAATTGTACATGGCTGTAGAAACACCTCAATGAACTGATCTCAAGCCTATGCACTCTTCCTAAGGGCATGAGGAAGGGCTGCACACCTGAGGCTAAGAAAGGACTGCGGTGGACTATTCTAAGCTATGTAACTATACTGTGAATGCTTATGAATGGTATGTTACCTTCGCTAGATGACTGTTGCATGTATGGATGATGCACAGAAGAAGGTAGAATGCCAAAGAGGCTGTCAGAGGGATTAATTCATTTGATTTCCAAGGAGGGTGGTGAAGGGGTAGTGGAGTTTTTCAAGCCTTGCATAGTCCTTAGACCTAAAAGGAAATATGTAAGAGTGTGTGAAGAAAATAATCACTTATGCTAAGAAGTTTTCTAGGATTCTTAGTAAGGAACAAAGCCTCACCTATGGTAGTCTCATGGTAGTATGGAAAGCATGAAAGGTACACGATGGATGTCCTCTATATGTAACTTGATGTGAATATGTCTCCATAAATAAATCCACCAAACAAAAGTAGTATAACAAAATTCTTAAGCATAGTGATGTGAGCCTCTTGATATAGGTAAAATAACGTAATCAATTATGTGTGTCATGAATGACTATTTATAACATTTCTTGCAATTTAATGCTCACTACCTTGGCAAGAATTTTGTATGTAGCTCCATGTAATGTGATAGGCCTCCACTAGGCCATATTAGTCTTATCACCACCCTTAGGATGAGGGAATAAGACCCTCAATAAGAAAAGGAGACATAGAGCCCATGTTCTACATATCCTATAATGCCATAGTGATCTCATCCCCAATGGCATCTCAAACACTCATGAAAAGCATAGTTTAGAGGCTAATCATTCCTAGGTTATTTACTATGTGATGATGCTTGAATTACATGTCTAAGCTCATCTTCCAAAAAAGGGGCATCAAGTAACACATGTCATCCAAAATTAGCCTAGGTTGGGACTTCCAACCTTCTAGGATGTTGAGCCTCTGTAGTTAGCAGCAATAAAAATAAGAAGCAATCCTCTTGACCATGTCAAGCTCTAAGTGCAAAACTCCCTAAATGTTACTGTAGTTGGATAACATATTCCCTATTATGGGAGAGGTCATGGGGTAGCAAAGAAATACTTGATGTATCGACCTCTCATATCAAAATCTAAAATAACTCTATGCATGATAATAAAACTTTACATGTTTCTCAAAAGAATCTTGCAACTTAGCTCTACTCTAATGCATAAAATGCATCTGAGATCCACTGGGGCATCAAAGTGTTTCTCAAAATCCCTATAAAAAAAAGCACATAATCTCTATGTCTGGTGGCTCTCTCTCTATCCAAGATCTTTTGACTCCTAACTAAGTCCACACTTTGTGAAAAATAAGGAAAGAGAAACTGCTTGCCTAGAGTCATAAGCATCATAAGCTATCCAAATATCCATCCTCAATCATTGTTGATAACTCTGCATATGAGTAAAGCGACTCTAGTATTCATACTCAAGAGTAGAGTTCTAGCTCTCCAAATCTCTAATGCATAAAACCATAGGATAATGATCTAAATTTGATTTTCCTTGAGTAATGAAGATAGTGCCACATTTATTAAGTGCCCTTTCATCAACATAACAAGGGTCTAAGCAGTCGTAAATGCAACATGCATCACTCTTGCAATTACTCTAGGAAAAGAGGAGTGAATATGGCTTCCCATGGAACTCATCCTCTAAACCAAGAGCCCCTACCATGGGCAAGAAAAGATAAATCTCTTGCAAGATGCCCTTTCAAGTGTGAATAATGCCTTCATGTCCCCTATTCTCATTCATGGGGGTTGCTCAACCATGTTGAAGTCACCTCTAATGATCTAATGATCTCCATGAGGGAGAGACTCCATGATGGCATTTCAAAAAATACTTCTTTATCCTATGAGGTTAGGAGCATGTTTTTGACACCACCACCAAAAGGTTATGCACATTCCATAAAGAGGCAGAAAGCATGGCATTACCACAGATCTAGTTTGGTGCCTCTCATAATTCTACACTACCCCTATAAGGGGTGGAAAGTTATGACGAGCATAAAATATCATCGTCAACATGGACATCGTCACCAAGATGATGCAAGGTGTGACAACTGCTTGCACACTATGCTATACATCTCCATGTAATACATCATTATATAATAAGTCCCTATGATGCGTCATCATTCATAATTGTCCCACTAATCTCATGTGATCACCAGTGGTTCAGGAGTGGGTGCACATCTATCAATCAATTTATAAACCTAGATGAGCCAAGATTTGGGGGGTAGGGTTGGAGGGTCCTCGAGATATGTGTTGGTTGGTGGGAGCACTTGTGCTATCTACCCAGACAAGCCAAGATTTGGGGGTATGGGTGGAGTGTCCTCGAGCTATGTGTTGCTTAGTGGGAGCACTTGTGCCATCTACTAATGCAACCCTAGTAATTTGGCTCTGTTTGTAAGCATTGTTAGCAACCACAACACCAGTCTATTCCTAGTAACATCACATTATCATGTGTTAGGCAAGGGTCACTAAAAATCATCATGACTCATGGTACCTCATCTAGTGTAGCCATGGAAGGTGTCTTTGAAGGGAGAGGAGATCCAAAATATTTGGAAGCCAAAAACTTCCAATATATATGTGGAAATCCAAGGAACTTGAGGAATATTAAACACAAGTTCTCTAGAATTATCAGAAGTTTGAGTGGTATCGGCAAAAGATTAGTTTCCCTGGGTTGAGAGGAAATGGGTTTCTCTCAAGAGTCTATGTGGTTGCCTCCATTGAACTGAAATCTTCTTGGAGAAGCCCCTTCTAAGAGAGAGAGCATCAATAAAGTGGTGGTAGGCACAAGCTCTGTTGAAAGTGCTCCTAAGATCTTATCCCTAGTCTAAGAACGAGAAGGAAACCCAAAAATATTTCCAATGAGTGTGGTCTTGGCTTCTTTATCAAAATCTTCTTGTAAGTTTGTAAGCTCATCTTTGGAAATAAGGACTATTCTCGTAGCCAGTGGGGGTGGATGATGATTGGCTTGGCTAGAAGGCATAATTCCAATCAAAGGGTAGGTAGCCAACTTGAACACGATAAAAATATTTTTGTATATTAATGCAAACAAAGAATGAGAGGAGACAGGAGGATGGGCTTATTTGTGTAGGCAAGGGGAGAAGTAGGCAAGAGACAAAGAAAGGCAAACAGCGAGGAGGGGGAGAGTTGTGAATGGTAGGCATGATTGAAATGTGCAAATAAGAGGGGTATGGTGGCAGAAGGAGATACATGTAAAGGGGTGAATGATGTGCAAAATAAGAGGGGTATGGAAATGTGCAAATAAGAGGGGTATGGTGGCAGAAGGAGATACATGTAAAGGGGTGAATGATGTGCAAAATAAGAGGGGTATGGAAATGTGCAAATAAGAGGGGTATGGAAATGTGCAAATAAGAGGGGTATGGTGTAGAAGAAGATACATGTAAAGGGGTGTATGATGGCAAGAAGGAGGTAAATACATATAAATGAGGGGAAATGGCTAGGAAGAAGGAGAAGGGGAAGAGTGGAAAGCAGGTGGAGAAACTAGCAAGCAGGTGGAGATGTGTAGGGTTAGGGATTTAGAGTGGAGAGGTGGGAAGGTGTGTAGGTTATGACATATGGGGAGTTATGACCAAAGCGACCAATTTCAATGTAGCAATATTTTCCCCATATGTTGATGTAGGAAAAAGAGTGAGAGAGGCAAGAGGAGGGTCCTATCTATGCAAGAAAGTGGGTGAGAAGAGAGAACAGTAGTGGGCAAACAGAAAAGAGGAGGGGCAAGGTGATATGGGTAGAAGGGAAATGCACAAATAAGAGGGGTGGGTAAGAGGTTAAGAGAGAGGATATTTAATTAATTGGTAAGTTACACTAGCCAAAGGAAAGTGATAGAAAACCAACGACACTAACTGCATGGTCAAGGGCATGTCTTTTAAGCACTATAGTGCCAACTTTTGATAAGCCCATAGTACAACACTACATGTTCAAGACATGTCTTCCAAGTGCCACATTTCCCACAACATAACAAGTCACTCCATAATCCAAGATGGATCCTTGTGTCAAAATGGTTTGCATGGCCAACAAGGTGGACAATACAAGTGTAATTCTCAAGAGTTGAGATCAAAGAATAGTTGTTGCTAATGATGACCCCCCTTACCCAATGTTATTGCCTTGTCTATATGGCCCAGATGGACAATGTTGACCCCCCTTATCCCATTGTTATTGCCTTATCTATTTTTTCATTGGAGCTTACATCATATTATAGCCTTGCATTGTTGTAAGAGTATATCCAACTTACATCATATTATAGCCTTGCATTGTTGTAAGAGTATATCTAACTTTTCATATCCTCTTTTACATTAGGATTCACTCCCTCTTTCTTTTGAACCATCATTGACATATTCACTTTGTACCCATAGAGTGCCTCAAAAGGTGATATATCAATGCTCTCATAATATGTACTATTATGAGCATACTCATCAAGAAGATGCACCATTCATCACAAACACCTTACATATCATGGCAATAATGCTTCAAGTAATTCCCAACCAATTGTTCACCCTCTCAGTTTATCCATCGATTTTGGGGTGTGGTAGGCAGTGCTAGGTGTCAAAACAATCCCCACCATGATCTCAAACAATGTCCTTCAAAATGAGCTCATAAACCTCACATCATGGTCGCTAACAATTTGTTTTCGGTACTCCATGTAACTTGAACACACGATCCATAAACTATTTTTTATAACCATAGATGCTGAATACTTGACTTTGGAAGGAATAAAGTGTGCAACATTTGTCATGTGGTCCACAACCACATATATACTATCCCATCTCCTCTTAGTGTGAGGTAGCCCCATGATGAAATCCAAGTCCACTTGCCATCAGCGCGGGAATAGGAAATGGTTGAAGAAAACCACTAGGCTTATGTGTGGGATCCTTGTTTTTTTGGTAAGGTAGGTAACTTGTTACAAAATCATACACACCTTTCCACATTCCCTTCCAATAGAAACTCTTCCACACCTTCTCAAAGATCTTAAACAACCCCATGTGCCTTGATAATGGAGGATTGAATTTCTTCCAATACCCTCTTCTTGTAGCTTGATATGCAGGCACAAGGTAGACTTTGGCTTTGTAGTAAATGCAACCATAATGATGCTCAAAATGCGACAAATCATCATGAGAACCTTGCTGTAATTTTTTCTACATTGGTGCCACTTCCTCATCCAATAGGTACTCTTGATATCCATGCATGTGCATGCCCACATACATGATAATGCATCTATAATCGCATTTACTTCTTGAACAAACAGTAAGCGATTACGGGACTGGTTACCTTCATACACGGCATACTTATCTTACAAATTGATAAAGATTAAGATAACAGCATGACAGATTTAAGACAAGTATGGAAAAATTTGCACAAAACATCACAGCAGATTTGATTGATTGATTCGTGCATACAGTTACATCCATATATAGGAATAGTATCCTGTGATCCGAACAAACATATCTTCCTATGACATCCCCTGGAATCCCTAATTGACTATTGCGCATTACAATTTACCCAATGTGGTTACAAGAATGCGGTTGCGGTGTGTGCGGTTAATGCCGCAACACTTGGCACGCACGGTGGACTTGCGCAAACCCAAAAAATGTCCCAAAAAAAAAGATGTCCTTGATAGAATTCAAGTGCCTTATATATCCAGCCGCATCTGCATCCCTCTTTAAGCTTCATCATCCGAATCCAAATTTTCTTTATTCACTGCAAAACTGTTCAATCTGTTCAATGCAAAACTGTTCAATCTGTTCATCCGAATCCAAATTTTCACTGTTCACTGCAAAACTGTTCAATCTGTTCAGTGCAAAACTGTTCAATCTATTCACTGCAAAACTGAAAACAGCTGCATCCTCCACAGCAACCGCAGTTTGCTCTCCCGTAGATTGTGGAACTCAGGGCTCTATGCAATTCATCGATTTCCCGAACCAAAGCCGTGTATCTTCCTCTCACTACTAGCCGTGTTACAGGCCACTGTTTGCAAGGGATCCATTGCTGCACATAATCATGCCTGCCGGCCCTTCTTTCTTCAGGTGTAGGTTCCCTGAGAATTACCCTTTCAGCAGGAGGGACTTGAAGCTGAGCAAAAGGCACATGGCGCTCATAATGCCGGCTAAGAAATAAATCAGCCTCAATCCAGTAAGGTGGTTGAGGGGGTAGTGCTAGGGCAAAGGAATGACCCATCTGTTCCAACCAGAAACAGAGGCGCTAAATTTGTTCCTTCTGCCTATTCACTTTAGCAGTTTGCTCTGTGCCTTTTAGCAGTTTGCTCTGCCAAAGATCGGACTACGTCGTCACATTCCCGGACAAGCTTGGCAATATCCGCATCTCACAAAGCAGCAGCCGAAAGAAGAGGCTACGAAGCAGAACCCTCTTCCATAGGAGCCTTACCCCGATCATTCTATGAAATGGGCACAGAAACAGTAGTGACATTTGAAAATTGTGATGCTACAATTGATGACTGTTGTTGTGAAACATTAGCCTTCCAAAGGGCAATTTGCTCTTCCCACTGATGAGCAACTTCAAAACTGAGTGTTAAGGCTAATGACTCTAAATCCTCCATATTAATCAAGACATCCCCTAGATGCTACTGTAAATAATTAGCTAATGCCTCATTAGTGCGGTGTCTAGCAAGTTCTTCATTGACAGCTCTGCAAAATACTTCATGATTTTCTCTTGTTGCTCCTCACTGCTCTTAGCTACCTACAACCGTTGCTCAAGAGCAGAAATTCTATTTTGAAGTCCTGGAATCCTACTAGCTTCACGCAACAAGATATCATTTTGAGACTAAAGCTACGCCACCTATGCTTCAAGAGCAGTTATTCGAGTAGTTTGGGCATTAGCTTGAGGAACATTTCTGCTGCAAAAATTTGCGGTGGTGCGCTGGAGCAACCACACAACACTATCCAGGTGTGCTGGCTGAACCTCATACTGTAGGGTTTCCCAAGGAAAAGGGATAACCATGGTAACTACCGCATCAGTTAAGACTGCGGTCCCCACCCCAGAAGCTAAAACCGCAGGCGCTGAAAACTGCTCAATCCCTACAGGCATCAGTATTGGAAGAGAAGGACTCGGCCCAACTACCGGTGTCGTGCTTACCAGTGATGACCGATCCTGAATCTGTTTGGCACCACGTGTGCAGAGCAGAAACCCCCTCTGGTGACATTACGACCGTAGGGCGCACAGGAGTACCCACTGGCACAACCACAGTGACACTTATAGAAACAGTGCCATCAACTCTTTCAACATCACTCACCACTTCTGCATGAGAGCGCTTTTGGCCTCTAGAACTGCTACTTGCAACTGGCACTCCATCAGAAACAATAACAGTCTCACTGAAGCACTTGTAGAGAATGGTGCCGAAAAATGGCTGGCAGGCCGAAGAGAAACCATAAAATTGGCGGAAAATGGAACAGAATCTGTAGTATCTGCCCCACCTTAGAGTGCACTACTTGCCCTTTCTGCATTTGCGAGCACACCCTTTGAGCCTCAAATCTAATTTTGTCTTTTAAAATGCGAGCCCACGAAACAGGTCCAAACTCAGAGGTTTTGATCAACTGTTTCACTTTCACTGACATTGTGTAAGTTTTTACCTGGAGCCAAATAGCTTCTAAAAACCATCTGTAACATTCCTTCGCGCTCACTGCCAAATCTGTGCAGATAGAGAGTTTATATTCCCCACTGATTTTGGGACCAAATTCTGACTCCATCTCTGCTGTAAGAACCGCCACTATTTTGCTAGCAGCAATAGCTCCATCTGCGCGGCAAGTGCAGCTTCTGTTGAATAAATTCCACGGTGAGCACCACCACGGCATCCTGTACGTCCACCACATCTCTGACAGGTAATTGCCTTAACAAGGGCAATGTCTATGGGTGTACCTGCACATGCTCCCAATGAAAATTGGAATAAATGCAGATGCGCTTATCTATGAGCCAAGCATCAGTAGCACCCCACTCTCCAGGTGAACGATCGGCATTACAGGCAAGAATTGCACAAGAGAGGCTATCTTAGCTCTGCTTCAAAAGAAAGGAGCACAAAAAGGAAAAACAGAAGGCAGGCGGAAAAATGAGAGGAAGGGAGTTGTTGCATGCAAAACGCTGAACGCTTATCGATGCATGACTGTATGACACCTAGAAAAAGCCAAGAAAAATAAAATGATGAAATCCGCCCTTGATTTGGAATGACTGAAACCATCATGAGAGAAAATGTATTCTTCTCAGAAACTGAAAAGGGCATTGAACAGGAATCGCAGTAAAATAATGACGCATCCGAAACTCATTGATCGGAGAAGAAAGGACTTCCCCATGAAGATTTGCGAGGAAATAAGAGGTGGGACCGCAAGAAGCATATACCCAAAATGGTCCGGTCCACCGCACTTTCAATTTTGCGGGTTTCTTGAGCATCTGCGAAGAAAACACCAGCACCAATTGCCCTCTTTGAAAAGTTTCTTCTTCAAATGCCGATCCACTTGCCCCTTTCTGGCGACTTTGAATTTCCTACGCCCAATAAAAGCTTTTCATCCTCTCTTCATCTAATTCCTGGATGACATCCAGTCTGTATGCCAATGAATCCTCTGGCAACAATTTGTCCATAACCGCAAGGCGCAAACTAGGAACCACAAATTCGACAGGTGTGATGGCCTCCATGCCAAAAGCAAGTTTGAATGGTGTCAACCTAGTTGTGACTTTAAACGTTGTGTGCGGTAAGCCCAGAGTGTGGTTGGGAGCTTCACGTCCCAATCTGTCCGATGAAGACTGACCACTTTAGTCAGAATGCAAATTATCTGCTTATTGGAAGATTCAGCTTGAGCCCATTGGCCTGAGGGTAATACAGAGACAATTTGTGATGCAGCACAAAGTAAAACCCCGTCATTGGTTTGATGACTTTATTAATAAAATGACCGCCCCGATCACTAACCAACTCCGTCGGACAGCCAAACCTGGTAAAAACATCCTTAAAGAGGCACTTTGCCATGGAGAAAGCAGTATTATTCCGCAAAGCCCATGCTTCTACCCACTTCGTATAGTAATCCGTGGGCAGTAAGAATATACCTGATCCTGGTGTGGGTTTGATTGGGCCTATAAAATCCAGACCCCATTTCTGAAATGGTTCCAAAGGAAGAATCTGATGGAAAGGCATTCGATCCCACTGGGAAGGTTGTCCCATGCGTGCTGACAAACATCGCATTGTCTCACAACTACTGTGCATCTGCATGAACAGACGGCCACCATAAACCACTTTGTATGACCTTCTTCGCTATGATTTTCCCTAAAAAATGCCCACCAGTAACTCCGCAATGGGCCTCCCACAACACTGTCTCCTACTCATGGGGCAGGATACACCGCAACAGTGCGTCTGCAACATTGCGCGATAATAAAGTTCCCCCACACAGACTTCAAACGAGCGGCTCCGCAAGGCAAGGCGCCTACGCTGGGTCCCTAGTTAAATGAGCAAGCATCTCACCACTAGAGATAAAAGAAAACATTTCTTCATATACCAGGTCATGGGATGCTCGGGAGAGTTGCTCCTTCCTCTTCAGACTGTACCCCCCCACATTTGGCTGGACCGTAAATAGTGAAGCATCCAAAAATTCATCATCCACACCAACTGCTGGCTCTCCCAAATCCAATCGAGAAAGGTAATCTGCCAACACATGCTGAGCACCAGGGCGATGAATGACTTCAAAATCAAATTCCTATAAAATAGAACCCATTGAGCCAATCTGCCTATCAAATTTTGTTGCCGCACCAAGTAAAGAAGAGCAGAATGATCCACATGAAAGAAAATTATCGGCCCAGAAGATAGCGCCGAAACTTCCACACAGAGTACACCATTCCAAGGCCTTCCCGCTTTGTATAACCGAATAATTCTTTTCAGCAGAGAAGACAACCGGTGTGATTGGCATAATAAATTGGGCAAAACCACCCCACAGTCTGCTCCTGCATCAAAACACTGCCAATTGCCACATCCAAAGCATCCACAAATACATGAAAATCCACCCCCCAATCAGGAGGAATCATCACTGGTGCTTTAGAAAGTTGAATCTTGGGCTGGCGGCGGTAAGCCAAATCACAATCTTCAGACCATCGAAATTCCTTGTGATCAGAATGAGCGACTGCATTTAAAGGAATTGCCAAATGCACCAAAAACCGCAAATGACGACCATGCCACCGAATTTGGCCCAAAAATCGCATACAACCTTTTGGATCCACAAGTGAAGGTGCCTGCATAATAGCTACCACTTTATCTGGATCTACAGCAATGCCATCCTGGGAAACGATATGACCCAATAGTTTGCCACTTCGCAGCGCAAAAACACACTTGAGCGGATTAACACTGAAGGACACCTCCCGAGATAGCGCTGAAAACAAAGCTGCAAAGTGCCCCAAATGCAACACACAAAGTGCCAAAGACACTTAGATAATCCAAAAAAATGTGCATGAAATCGGTGAGAAAGGGCCCAAATATCTCATACATGTCGCGCTGGAAAGTGGAAGGTGCATTGCACAATCGGAACCACATTACTGTGCACACAAACACCCCCCATGCGTGCGGTGAATGAATGCGATTTTGGCTTGATCCTCTGGTGCCATCCAAATTTGATTGTAGCCACTGAATCCATCAAGAAACGAGTATATCTCATGCCCTGCTACATCATTCAGAATGGAATCCATGTAGGGCAAGGGAAAGGGATCCGGGATTGTGGTCGCATTAAGCTTTCTGTAATCCACACAGATGCGTAATTTTTTGTTCTTCTCCGAGACAATGACTATAGGAGAAATCTAGTCTGGATTTTTGATAGGTGCGATGAATCCCAATCTTAGCAAGTGGTCCATCTCTTCCTTGACCTGCATGGCTACATGCGGGTTTATGCAAGAACGTTGCTGCTTGGAGGGTATCCCATCTGGCTTTAGGTAAATGCGGTGTTGGTAAAACTTTGGGTCTAGACCCTTCATGTCAGCATAATCCCAGGCAAACACATCCCGGAATTCCCACAGAAGTTCCACCAGATCAGTGAGGGTTCCAGCAAGGTACTAATTTTCACCAGCTTAGTCTCCTTGTCGTCTCGTAAGAAAATGGTCTCCAAGACATCTTCTTTGACACGGGTAATGCGGCTCATTTGTGCCTCAAAAACGCGCTCCTTTTCCAAAATGTCTTTCATGTTATCTTTGGGTGCATACTCATCAGTTACCCAGCAAATTTTCCCCAAAGAGTTTCCCCTTGTCCATGGTGACTGAACACACCGCAGGCGTAGGCCTGAGGTATTCCGCATCAATACATGCCACATCCACTGAGAGTAGAATGCAATCAAGTCCTCATTTTCCTGTAAGAATTTTTCCTCTTCTTCATCTTCATCCAAGCCATCTACCATATTCACTGTTTCCGCAATGATAGGCCAAACTGAATTGCTCAGTTGACGGCGTTTCCTCAAAGCGAATTTAATCTTCCTGCGACCCCTGCAGGGATGGTCATCAGATTATGCTCCCAATTATTCCGAACCTTTGCCTAGCGCAACCAAGTGACCCAGCATTAAATTGTACTCCTTCTCTCTGCAGAATCCTCCATGCTCAGCACTACAAAGGACATGACGAAGGATATGCTAGCCACCTCAATCACCATGCCCTTCAAGAGGCCCAAGGGTCAGACTCTCCTCTGATCAGTCATGCATACCAGAAATGGTGCAGGATCCTATGCTTGCCAACCCATGCACTCACAGGTGGACTCCATTACAATATTGACACCAGCCCCACCATCGATCAGCACTTGATCAATCGTAAGGCCTCGAAAGCCTACGAAAATTTCAGGAACTCTTATATCAACCACGGGTACTGTCGCCACGAGCTCCAGGTGTGCTGCTTGCACGGTAAGCGATTACGGGACTGGTTACCTTCATACACAGCATACTTATCTTACAAATTGATAAAGATTAAGATAACAGCATGATAGATTTAAGATAAGTATGGAAAAATTTGCATAGAACATCACAACAGATTTGATTGATTGATTCATGCATACATTTACATCCATATATAGGAATAGTATCCTATGATCCGAACAGACATATCTTCTTATGACATCCCCTAGAATCCCTAATTGAATATTGCGCATTACAATTTACCCAATGTGGTTACAAGAATGCGGTTGCGGTGTGCGGTTAATGCCACAATAGCATCTGCATGCCCACATACATGATAATGCATCTGCCACCACAACATTCTCCTTCCCTTTCATGTAAGAGATCTCAAAATCATAGTTTTCCAAATCAACCACCCATCTTCTTTGCTTGGGAGAGAGTGTAGGTTGAGACAAAAAATATTGGAGTACTCTATGATCACTCTTCACAAAGAAATGACTCCCAAATATAAGTAGTGATGGCACTTCTTTATTGCATCAAGTATTGCCAACATATCTTGATCATAGACATGCATAACCATCTCTTTCTCATCATGCTTCGAGCTCTCAAATACAATTACCCCATGTTCTGGAAACAAAATATCCCCAGTGTTTCTTCCACATGCATTGGCTTGAACCATAAACGACTTTGTGAAGTCTGGGCATACAAGTATAGGGGCTGATGTGAGCATTCCCTTGATCTCTTGAAAGATCTTATCGGCTATTACATCCCAAAATAAAGCCTCTTTATTAAGCTTGTCTGTATAAGAGGAGCGGTAATATGAGCACATATCATTTGATGAACCTCCTATAGAATGATGAGAAGCTTAAGAATCCCCTTAATCGAGTGGTATTTGTAGGTTTAGGCTAATTCTTAACACATTCCACCTTCTTTGGATCCACCGTAACACCTTATTTGCTCACTATGTGTCTAAGATACTCAACCCTTTGTGCTATATAAAGGTGCACTTTCTCTCCTCTGCATACAAATTATTAGCCCTTAAAGCATCCAAAATAGCCCTTACACACATTAAGTGCTCTTTCTGACTCTTTCTATATATCAAGATGTTGCCAAAGAACGCAAGCAGCCATTTTTTTAAACGAAAGGTCCAAGCACATGGGCGGTGCATTGCACAAGCCAAATGGCATAACCAAGTTGTGGTAGATACCCCTCTTGGTTTGGAAAGACGTCTTATACTCATCACCCTCTTTGATTCTCAATTTGTGATACCCCGATGTCAAGTCTAATCTTGGGAAAGAAACGTGCACCCTTACACCCTTCAACTCAGCACCCTCTTTGATTCTCAATTGGTGATACCCGATGTCAAGTCCAATCTTAGGAAATAAATGTGCACCCTTACACCCTTCAACTTATCAAGAAAGTCTTCAATCCTTGGAATAGGGAATCTATTCTTGATTGTTGACTTATTTGAATCTCTATAGTCCACACACATGCAAAAAATTTTGTCCTTCTTCTTGAACCAAGAGTATGGGTGATGTAAAAGGTGATTGACTAGAAGTAACCCATCCCATGTCTTGCATTGCTTCGCCACTTTATCATGTTTTACCTTTGACAACCTATAAGCTTGTTTGTTGTTGGATGGGCTTAGTATGTGGCTCAAGCTCTATCCCATGATCCACCTCTTACTTTGGGGCAAGCACTTTGGCATTTGAAACATATCTTCATACTCCTTTAACAACTTCTTCATACCTTTATGCATAACTTCACCCTTTTCCTCATTACTCTCTTCCTTGCAAAACTCTAATAGATAAATGTATCCCACATTCTTTAGCTTCCTCTTGAGTTGTGTTGCATTAATCGTCTTAATGCTTGGCATTAAGATGATAAATGTAACACATTCTTTAGCTTGCTCTTAAATTGTTTGCATTAGTCATCTTAATACTTGGCATTTGAGTCTCAATGGCCAATATAACCTCTTCATTCCCATGCATGAAACTCATATATCCTTGCTGTAAATTCATGGTAAATAACTATAGAGTTCCCACATAATGTCAATGGAACCCATGTCCAAGATAACCAAATCAGCCTTGCAAGTGTAATCATTTGTGAGTACCAAACCTACATCTTTGCATACCAATGTACAATCCATTTTTGCCCCGTTAGGGCCACCTGAACTTCATGCCATGAGGGATATCGACTATAATTTGAGATTGCACAGACTTTGTGTTAATGAAGCTATGTGTACTCCCCGTTATTAACCAGAACATATGACACTTCCATTTATACATGTCTTGAGCCTTAATGTACTTGCATCCAATATAAGAATCACTAGATATGTTGCCCAAAGTGGCCAAATTTTCCTTATCATCACTAGTATACATAGGTAATGGAAAACCATCATCATAGTCAACCTCCCTCTTCTTTGACCCACCCAGATCAAAAAAAGGAAACTCACCCTCATTTTCTACTTCATCCGTAGCATTTGCATCTTTAAAGTATTCTTCATAGTCATCCACATCCTCCTTTGTGTCTTCATGGGACAAGGTTTAGTGAGAATCATGCTTAGGATCATCTTCTTGGCTTTACAAACCTTCCAATGATCCTTGTTCCACTTGTCACCACACTTGAAGAATAAACCTTTGCCCTTCAAGTCATTTATGCGATCTTCACCACAATAACCTTGCTCTTATTAGCCAGTTTTGCATCAACTTTAAGGCCTAGGAAGAGAGGCACCAAATCTGAAACTTTTTCTTACACCTCTTCCATAAACAATTGGGAAGCTATGAGGACCCATGTGAGATGCAACATGACTTGAAGTTTTGTGCATAGTTGAAGTGCCAAAATTAGCCCTAAACCCATGCATTTCTCTACTCCCATGTGCATACTTTGCCTCATAGATCGTAGAAGCATGGCCTCCTTGATGGTTTCAGGTCTTTGAGCATCTACATCAACCCTAATGTTGTTTTGTAACCCTTTGATGAACTTTCTAAATTTTTACTCCTTTCTCAAGCCTTCCACATGAAGTGGAAGCTTCATGAACTTATGACAATTCCCATTTGAGTAAGATCATCCCATTTCTCCACCATCCTTAATCTATTCAGGGGGGTTGAAACAAAAGTTCTCCTCATCTCATTCTTTAAGTCTACCCAAGTAATGATCATGTAGTCGCTCGTGAGCATTCAAGTGTGGTGCGAGAAAATTGGATCCCTGTGTATATGCTGTACATAGTGCACATATGCCTTCTTTTTCAAATTAAAAGATGCCAAGGACATGAATGGACATGGATTTTGTTGAATATATCCTAGGGTCTTTTCCCATTGGACTAGTATGGATTGCAAGGTAGGTTGTACAGATAAAGTTCTTCTTCAAATTTCCACCGTAGGTAACAAAGATCATATCAAAAAGGAGATTTGAACCATTCAAAAAACTAGAACATATACATTTTAGAGATAAGGGGTTTTAGACCAAGATCTTGAACCAAATTCATTTTAAAGGTAAGGGGTTTCAGACCAAGATCTTGAACCAAATTTCGATCTATTTGATAGGGAGTTTCTCATAATAGTGGAGAGTACACATATCAAATTTTGATCTAATTTGATAAGGAGTTTCTCATGATAGTGGAGGATGCACATATCAAATTTCAACTCATTTAGAACTCATTCACCATGTTTTCATGCAATTTAAAAAAAATAAAATTTTAAAACAAGATAATTTTTAGGTTAACATCCAAACATGAATCAGATTTGTTAAATGGAAACATCATGGAAAACACCCCTGTAAAGTTTCATAAGGAGGTATCAACATTATCAACCTACGCTACACACAAGATTTGGTTCAATGAAAATCAACGGAAGATGACTAGCCATGCATTTCAGAAAAAAATAGATGTTTTGTTGATTTGCAAACAAACCTAAAATGTTAGGTTTAGTTGGCATATGTTGTACATATAGGATATGAGATCTCCAAGAAAAATCCACATCAGATGCCAAGTTGGATGCCATGTAGACATGCAACTAGAATCATGGAGATGGTTTTAGATGGAAGGAAGAATATTAGGAGGCACCACTTTCTTACTCTTTTGGGAATCTTTTGAGGTGGAATAGCTCAAGATTAGTTCTAGAAGATAAGGAACACAAGTTTTAACCGTTTTGGCGACATGAGGGTCATGTATAGCACACACACATAGGTAGCAAGTTTCAGAAGATAAGGAAGCATGCTCGTATAGGTCCAAGATAGCAATTCATTCAAGGAAACCATATCCTCATCTTCCATATCACAATCTACACACACTTCTCTCAAGGAAGAAGCCTTATCTCTATATTTTTTTCTAAAATTTAAAAAAAATGATTTATGAAGTTGTGGATATAAAATATCTCTCTTGAGTTATTCATGGCCCTTGAGTTAGTTATTGAGCTTATGGTATGCTAAGAATATATGATATATGATTCTATGTGATATTTTAGAAAATTTAGATTTTTGAATCAGATTTTACACATCTAATCTGAGTTGGAAAGTTTTCTTGAGGGTAGAGCTTTCTTTTTAGAGTCTTTTCAATGAGCATGAAGTCTTAAGCTTTGTAAATCTGATCATACATATATACGTATCATCTTTCTGATTTTCTGAATTTCTCTTTACAAGTGTCTCAATCAATTTCTAAAGAGTTCATTTTGAGTTTATTTGAAGTCTTAAGCTTTGTAAATCTGATCATACATATATACGTATCATCTTTCTGATTTTCTCAATTTCTCTTTACAAGTGTCTCAATCAATTTCTAAAGAGTTCATTTTGAGTTTATCTGAAGTGTGAGGCTAAAGGAGAGAAAAATCAGATTTGAGCAGGAAACAACTAGGGGTAGGGGTAGAGATGATAAGATTTTTGATGAGGATCGGGGAGCTATTGATTAGATAAATCAAGGATATGCCACAAACTCTCATCTACTTCAGATAATTACTCACCAAAATTGAAAAATCTGAATTTGTATGATGCAAGGTTTAGGACAAAGACATGCTATTTCAAGGGAAAAAATTAGACCAATTAGGAGGTAAAAATAATGAATATGTATGCTACAATAATAATCAAAGAGGTTAAAATTCTCCATACCACCTAGAGGAGATCCGCCCGAGGAGAGTACTTCCTATCTAAATCAAACCAGCCATATTACAAAGATTGAAACAAGTAGGAAGGGTGTTTAATCAAGAGAGTGGGCTACCCCCACCACATGTGGTGCAAGAAAGAAGGCCTATGAAAGTAGGAATACTAGCCCCAATAAATCCACATGTTTAGCCAATTCAGGGAGGTGACTGAAACATTAACATCGTAGAGGTTGAGGAAGCTGAATCGGAAGATGATGAGAAAACATATGAAGAGGCTAATCTTGTGCTAATGTAAAAGAGGAAACTCATATCAAAATAGAAAGAAGGAGAAAGAACTAAATCTTCTGACGATTTTGTAAGAAGAAAAAGGGGAAAGGATAACAAAGTCAAAGATGTGGATATGCAAATATGCAAGAGGAACTGAAAACAAGTAAGAAGAAAAAAGATCAGAAGGAAGGTAACCCTCACTGATTTTCCATTAGGACATGGGGTGGTGAAAGACCCTACAACCGTTTGGAACATTTAAAACGTAGGAAAATGACCAAACATCACATGGTCTTAGCTTTTAGAGTTAGCACCAAAGATGTGGAAGCAATGGAGTAGGTAGTTAGCATTAGATTACTCAAGAAGAAAAGAAATGTTCATTCAAATTTGATCAAACTCAAGCCACAACCAAATGTGGAGCCCACTTTAGATTCTTGGATAAAAGGACACAGATTTCAAAGGTCTACATACATGGTGGAGCAAAAGTGAGTATTATAACTGAGGATACCATGCATAAAGTTAGTTTGAAGGCAAACTCATCCTCTCCATTCAAAGTCAAGTTGGCCAATAACTTCAAGGTAAAGTGTGTTGAAGTTATACAAGCGCTGAAAAGTATAATATGGGGTATATAATCTAAAGTGGATATACATGTGGTGATGCCAACAAAGGGAGATGGCTACCCTATCATACTTGGAAGGCCATGGTTAACACCTATGAGGACTATCTGAAAATGGGAAACAAGTTTGATTGCACTTAAGCTAGAGATAGAAGGAAACAAAAGAATGCCAGTCATCTATGATATGAAGCAAGGAAAACAAGTTAAGATGAACTATGAGACCATAGTGGATGAGGAAAGTACAACGGAATACATCACTACTAATGAGGAAGGATCTACCATTATAGATGAAGAGGATTCTAGTGCTAAACTATATGGTATAACTCTATGCAACTATGAGGAAAGAGAACCCCTAACTTTGGAACAAATTTTTTTAAAAAAATAAAAAAAATAGAAATCAAACATGAAGAGAAGCTGAAGAAGATTATTTCCAAAGATCTCACTCCCGTGAAGTAGAAGCAATACCTAGTTGAAGAAATCAGACATTAAGAGACGTTAAAGAAAATTATTTCTAAAGATCTTACTCCAATGAAAGCAAGAACAATACATAGCCATGCTTAAGAAGTTCCCATATCTGTTTATTACTATGTATACTAAAATTAGAGGTGTTCAGTGATTTCAACACCATATAGATCTCAAGGAAGGAGCCAAGCCTATTGTTCAAAGATTGAGGAGGTTGGGAGTCATTTAGTATGAGGCTTTGTTGAGAAAAGTGAACAAACTATTAGCTATGAGTTCATCTATCCTATAGAAAAATCTAAATGGGTGTTTCATGTTGTCATGGTAGCATCAAAGAATAATGGAAAATGAAGAATATGTGTGGACTTTAAACCCTTTAATGCACCAAAAGGATCATTTCCCTCTCCCATTTCAAGATGAAATACTCAATAAGGTTGTAGGTCATGACCTCTATATTGTTTTGTGATAGATACTTTGGCTATTGTCAGATTATAATAGTTGAAGAAGATTAGTAAAATACAACCTTTGTGACCCCTTAGGGATGCTTTGCATATAGATAATACCTTTCGAACTGACAAATGCCCCTAGTTACCTTTCAAATGTTTAACAACTCTTTCTCTATGAGACCCCTACCCCTCTATCTATGGTAGAGCAGAATCACGCTAAGGATAGATCGATCACTCGTGGACTCATATCAACATTCTTAGGATTACACCTAGTTTTCTAAAGAGATTGCAACTCTTTCTTTGCGTGATACCCCTGGCCCTATCTCTATGGCAATGAAATCATGCTAAGGGTAGAGCGACTCACTTGAGACCTCATATCACAATGTCCTAACATTTGTCTATTCCATTAGCTCCTCTCAATTTGACTAGAAAAATCTGTATAACAAGAAAGGTGAATGGTTTCTCCAAGTGTTTTCCCTTTATAATTCTCACAAGCAGGTCACATCAAGCAACTCCCCAACACTCAACAAGATGTCCTAACTCCTCGATTATGAAGGCAAATCTTCTATCCTTGTTTATGATTACCAACTAAACTACTCATCCTAGGTTTTTCTTATTTTGATAACCGACCACCCACTTTCTAATGTTTTTACTTAGACCAGATCCATAGGCCTAGCCTAGCCTTGTTTAATCCCATGGATCTAGCCTTGTTTAATCGCATGGGTCTAACCTTCCACCCACCACCACTAGACCTATGGAGTTGGTGTGAACTCATGCACCCATAATTGAAATTTTCACTTTACCCAAACACATCTCTTTCACACGCACTCCCTTTTTAAAATAAAAACACTCAAATCTTTCCATACATGCAAATATCATGAAGTACATATCATATATCACAAGTAACACACATTAGTCTCACACATCATCATCATACTCCTTGCACCTTAGACTAGGACGGTATGCACCAATGAGCTTGAACACTCCTGGACCACCATGATGACCAAAGGAGCCTACATATCTCACATACACACCTTAACACAAATGCCAAATAATCTTAGGAGTTGCTTCTATATGTGTTATCTAATCCTAGGAGTCACTTCTATTGGGTCACCTATCCTAGAAGCATAAACACTCAAGGTAGCCACGTATATCCAATACAAGCATGCATACACCATAGGCACTATCCTACCCATTTCCCTTAAGAGCCACTTCTTGTCCGTCACACCAAGTGTGCCAAGAGAATATCCACATTCAGTTGGGACAGGTCAAGGTCTTGGTGGACAATAGCCTTCATGTGATACACCTTACAGATTGCACCCACATGACGGCAATCTGTAAACCTATGGTACCTTCACAGGATTCCACAAACAAACGTATATGCATTACATGAATATAATATTGACTAGCCTTAGGTCCAAGATCCCCCCATAGTTAGGTGTTTTTTTATCTACCCATGTAGTCGATGCCGCCAAGAAAGCACCTTGTGGGGTTTTGAACCCAGAACCTCTTGGTCTTAGATAAACACCTTTATCACTTCAGCTCATTAGCATTAAAGTGCTTTTCTTATCAACAGATGTATAATGAATTGCATGAAGTCGATTCCATCTGACTCTTAGTGTAGTTGCTCATGTAATAAAAATCATTAGTAGAGAGGTATGAAAGAATAAAGTCAGCTTCTTAATTTTATGATTTTTTGGACAAGGTTTAGGTAAACTAGGAGGTAGATCATCCACAAAATAGTCAGAGAACTTTGAAATTAAAGGATCATGAGACACATTTGGTTTAGAACCAATCTTGACAAGAATCAAAAATGTCTTCTCCTTCTTTCTTATAGCTCTTTTAGCTTGAGTACGGGTTAAAAGAGGACCTAATTTTCCCTTAGTCTAACACTGTATGAAGATAAATTCCTTCAACATCTTTCATTGACCATATTATATGAGTGTCATAATCAATTTGAGGGTCTCCATGGCATTCCTAATATGACATCAATACCTTGCAAAGGAGCAATTAAAAATGTTCCCTTTTCTTTCAATGAGTTCATTTCCAATTCAAGTTCCTTAATCTCTTTAGTGCTATTTTACTTAGTTCCATGAAATGTAGCTTTCACTTTGTAACTAGAGTGTGATGCATCTAGGTTGTAATGCCTTTTGGAAAATGAAATCATGAGAACTACCATCATCATGTTTTTTTTTAATTTCCTTTTTTTTTCCTTGAATTCTCAACAAAGCATGAATAGGAACCTTACCTTCATTCGAATCATCTCGATCAAAATTACTCTCTTTCTTGTGAATCATTGTCGCGTCATCTTCAACCATGTTGACATGAGCCACATGTGCAAAATTCTTTTTCTTTTCTAGACATTCTGGTGTAATGTGCTCCTCCTTGTGACATTTGAAACACTTGA
This sequence comes from Cibotium barometz, assembly GCF_041138505.1. Lineage (NCBI taxonomy): Eukaryota > Viridiplantae > Streptophyta > Polypodiopsida > Cyatheales > Cibotiaceae > Cibotium > Cibotium barometz. Next base: position 11,274,332 of record NC_141077.1, on the reverse strand, counting down.
CAATACGATTCTCTAACTTGCCATTTGAGGGTTTGTTATTATTATCTTTTTAAAAAATCTCCTTTGGCCACATCTTTAACCTTATACATCCTTGATTTATCAAAATCACTCGAAGGAGAAGAGGATTTAGAAGACTTTGCACATAAGAATCATCCTACATTCTAGAATCTCTAGGAGTAAAAGTTTTACGTTCATAATTGAGAGAAAGATCCATAGTAGAACTGAGATTACAAAGCTGAAACATATTAACATCTACCCTAATGGTTGGCTTGAGACTAGCAATAAATTTCCTTCTTTTCTCTCTTTCTTTGACCTTTGGAATCACTTGAACCTACAATAGAATATCCCAAAATTTATTGATGTAAGCTTGGACATTCTCTTTCTCCACTTAGCATAAAGTATCCCATCATTAACAAGCCTTAGCCTTATATTGTGAAGGAAGAAAATGTTTCTTCAAAATCTTTTAGAATTCTTTCCATGTCGATGATTGCCGTGCTTAATCAAATGATTGTAAGCACATTTAATCTTGTCTTTTTTCGATATTTTTTGCCTAAAAAATAATCATCTAGTTGATTAAGCCATGTAATAAGCACTCGAGTGTATTTCTTCCCATCATAATTGTGAATAGTAAATGCCTTTTAGCTAATCCATGAGTCTTTTTGAGAACTCTGGGCACACAATGTAGCCTTAACAGTGCACTTAACATGATCACTTTCCTCTTCATCATCAAAAACAAAAAAATCAAATTTATCCTTAGAATGCTTAATACGACACTCTAATTTTTACTTATGATCACATTCATTTGCTATTTTCTCTTGAACTGTAGCGATTTATTCTTGCATTGTGGGTTGTGCAAGTAAATTGGCCATTTTGTGCAACCAGATAAATCAATAAATAAAGCATAATAAATAATTTTTAGATAATTAAATAAAGCACACAAATTGACTTAGCTAAATACTCTCGTGATGGCCCGAATTCATGTTGAATTTGAACCAAAACTTTTTGTCGAAGGTTGAACTCAAGTCTTGCTAGAGTCTGTGTGAGTATATGAGCTTAAGCGCGTAAGTCAAAATATGGTTAAAATGAATCTTTGCACTTCTCCATTGCTTGAAAATTTTAATTCTAGTCCAAAAACTAGAAAAAAACCCAAAATTTGGATTTATTTGGGATTTTTCGTAACTTTTCGCTATTTTTAGGCCTTTTATTCTCAAAATAGGCCAAAAATTGAGTTTCGGCCCTCACAAATGACTGAAAATCACCCAAAAATCTAAAATTTTTGAAATTGTTTGCTAAACCTTTGAGTATCCAACGAAAATTTAGAGAAATGCATTTGACCACCAAAAACTCCAAAAGAGAGAGAGAGAGAGAGAGAGAGAGAGAGAGAGAGAGAGAGAGAGAGAGAGAGAGAGAGAGAGAGAGAGAGAGAGAGAGAGAGAGAGAGAGAGAGAAAGCCTTTCAAGCCTTTTTTTATGCTGGTGAGATTATGGGGCTTAATCCCAATTAATCAAAACTACATAAGCTGAACTTAGGCACATATTTGATCAGAGAGAGCTTATTGCCTACAAACCTTGATGGTGTGGAGAAGATGAAACTACTTGATTCAGTGAGATTTGAGCGGTTTTAAAGCCTCCTTTGCTAAACACATTTATGATGCCCGATTAAAAGAGGTTTAAGGGATTGAAAAGTGGTTTTTGATTCTTGAGTGGTTTTGAGTAAACAAAAGTGGTTTTTCACCTTCCTTTTTGCTTTGGCTATTGCCCAATGGTCACAAATACCTCTAGCCTTTAACCTTTAATTTCTTCAAGCCTTGAGTGGTTTTGAGTAAACAAAAGTGGGTTTTCACCTTCCTTTTCCCTTTGGCTATTGTCCAATGGCCACAAATACCTCTAGCCTTTAACCTTGGTCTTTAACCTTTAATTTCTTCAATCCTTTTTAATTCTCTTCCACAAATTCACCTAGCCCATGCTCTGATACCATCCCCATCTGGAAGATAATTTCTTAATAAAAGTAATCATTCAACCATTTAATTTACGGTATTTCTACAAATTAAACATAAACTAAACTCGGGGGGTTCACTTAAAAATATATAAGTCTACTATGTGCAATCAGTAGGAAGGGTTTTTTTAACCAAGATTTTGAGAAAAAATTACATAAATATTTAAGAGGGTTTTAAATGGCATTTTGAAAAAAAAAACCTGTAAGTTTATAAAGAAAAAGGGGGTCATTTTATTAAGTCAACATTCATAGAAAATGTTATTTTTTAATACCCTTTGAAGGTGCGTTGTATGTAGGTCTTCCTAAAAGTACACCCCTTGAGAAATCAAGCTTTCAAATTTAACACACGAAAATACTTAGCTCTTGTACACATGACATAAACATTGGGTGCAATCTCCCCCCCTCACATGTGTGGCTATTCCCTACACACGAGTATTTTGAGCATTCACTCTTCAACAGGACCTACCGTCGAAGTTGATTACTAAAATAGGCCATAGCCTCCAAAAATATATAAAATTTGCGCTTTTTCTTGCATGGCGCTCTCTCTTTACCCAAAATAGAGAAATCTCAAATATTAAATTACGTTGGGCTAGGGGAAAGCTTTTACGCGTTACAAAATAAATGTTTGTGAGTCTATGCTTCAAGTCTAAGCTTGTAGAAATAAATAAATAGATGTGCACAAGCTAGCACGTAAATACAAAGCTTATCCAAAATTATATATATGCCTTCCAAAAATAATGACTTGTGCACTTTCATCTCAATCTTCCCCCATTCCTCTTAGACTTCATCCTTTGGGCCGAACTCAAGCTCTGTTGTGAGCTTCACCTCCTACTTTTTGGAAAGTTGCTTCTGTCACTTCTCTCTCGTGAGCATTGCTACACTGTCACGTTCGACTATGAGTCCTCGGTCATTGCTTCTCTTACCTCACATGCTCCCTTATATAAGCTCAATAGCATACAATTATGAAGATGATTAGTAAGAGATTTAGGCAAGCGAAAGAGTCAGTTACACACTCAATTACACAATGAGAGAGTATACATAAGGCCTAAAAATGATCATGATCTTCACACCACCGCTCAATCCACCAGCCATATGACACCTCAATCAATACCCTCGTATAGTGCGACACCGTGGCACATGGAGCGACAAGATTTTGTCCATAGTACTATTTTTGGATATGGTGACAACCTAGACCTCATCTCTTTATGTATGGTAGTGTGTGGTGTCCAGATACCAACACCATTTAGGCCTAGTACTTTAGTAGTGTGGATGGACATTAGACTTTGTCCATTGTTTTTTCTGTGTAAAGAGATATCCATGAAGAGATATCTATAAAGGTGTGTGAAATTCATGGGTCTCTTTAGTGAGCTATTTGCAACCTTGCCATTTCGTAAAATTATCCACTAAATTAAGTCCCCTAATCAATCCCCTATCACATGGTATCCATTTTGAGTATGTATGAGTGATTTTGAGTGAGGTTTCATAGCATATATTGGAGTATAATTAAGATACGGGATTGCACTTCCGCTCTTTGATCTTGGTATCAAAGCAAAGATTCAGGAGCTCCAAGCAAGAAGAGGAACTTGGAAGATAAAAAATAGATGATTACCCTTACAAGTTACTTCAATTAGTCACTGATTTGTATGTTATTAAGTTATTTAATTAAGCACAACAAAGCAAGGTAGCACCTGACAATGAAATTTCAGCCTTACATCGAAGCTTTGAGAGTGAGTTAGGTTGCTCAAGGTCTTGTCAAATTTAGTTGGGTCATAAGTGGAGTTAGGCTTAGCTGGTCCAAAACAATGAATTGTCGAGCAAATTCTATTTGGAAAACAAGAATTTTTTGAGTTTGATTTAAAGATTATATGTGACAAGCTAAATGGTGAATGTGTACACTGTCAGAATGGAAATGGTGTGTATGTATGAGTGATTTTATCTCAAACTTGAAGTAAACATTAACTTGTTACTAACAAACTGGTGATTTCCAGTACTATTGAGAACATAGAGTTATTTATGTGCATGTATATATTCTTGGCATTGGATCATTGAGTGAATCGAACACTTATTAGAGGATTGAGACACTCTTTGGAGAGGATATTAATTCCCATGTATGATTCATATATGTGAATTATTGCAAGAAGAGGGGAGATTGTGGACATGGTAACATTAGACATATATAGTAAAGAGGATATTAATTCCCATGTATGATTCATATATGTGAATTATTGCAAGAAGAGGGGAGTGGTAACATTAGACATATATACTAAAGAGTTGTTTTTGTTGAAAAATTACCTTCACCATTATGGCCATAAATTTTTCGTGTTGTATTTGGGTGTTCTATAGCTAGCAACAATTGGCACAAATCCCTCTCTACGAAAAAAGCATGATTTTTTCACAGTGAAGTGTACACCACTTTTATTGATAAGTCTAGTGGATGCAAGTTTATCGCAAATCACATGTGAGAAGCTTGATAGGAATAATTTTCAATTTTGGAAACTCCACATGTAGGATTTCTTAATGGGTAAAGGCATGTGGAATTGGTCACTAGTGAGAGGAGAAAGAGACAAGCTATCAATCATGGTATGAGAGGGCAAGAAAAGTCTTGCATTGGATCTAAGTGAGAGCATAAGTGTATCACACGATTATTTACAAAGAATCACAAGGAGGCACGGATGTACTTAAGGGTCTCGTAAGACAAATACAAAGGCTTGCAAAATACAATTAATGATTGTGTTGAGAAGGTGAAAAGCTTAGAAGATGCTTTGATTGCTACAATGTGGCCTTAAGTGGACTTGGTAATGATTACATTACTTGTCCATTAATGATTGCTACAATGTGGCCTTAAGTGGACTTGGTAATGATTACATTACTTGTCCATTAATGATTGTATTGAGAAGATGAAAAGCTTAGAAGGTGCTTTGATTACTACAATGTGGGCTATTACCTTAAGTGGACTTGGTAGGGAATACAAGCCCTTTCAGACTCTATTGTTGTGCGAGATAACTATAGGTGAAGAAGTGAGGGTAGGTGGAAACATTCAAGGACATGATCAAGCCTTCTACTCTCCAGTAGTGGTAGAGGAAGCATGGGATCCTCCCCTCATTGTGGACAAGGCACATGTAGAGGCGGTGGCCGATGGCAAGGCCAATCTCAACAACATCAACAATCTCAAAACCAATAGCCTGGTAGAGGTGGCACTGGTAGATTTGCATCTAGAGGTATGGGTGTTAGTATATGTTCAGTGCTCGCCTCTCAACATGTATCTCACATTGATGTATGGTGTACATTTATATCGCCCCCATTATGAGGAGAAGCCATTGGTGCATATATCTTTAGTGGGGAACCCTAGCTTAGATGCTGGAAGGGGTCATAGTAGTTGTGACCGTTGATGGTTAGGAGATGGGTAGGGTATAAATAGAGGGTTGTGCGTGAAGCTACTCTAGTATGAGGTGTGATGATATCATCATGACATAAGCATGATGTCATCATGTGACCTAAGCATGATGTCATCATGTGACCTAAGCATGAAGTCAGTATATGATGTAAGCATGATGTCACCCATGACATCATCATATGATATCATCATATGAGGTCACTCATGACATCATCGCATGATGTCACCCATGACATCATCGCATGATGTCACCCATGATAAGATCACATGATGTCATCCATGACATCATCGCATGGTATCATCCATGATGTCACCCATGACATTACCTAGATGCTATAGTGTTGGTAGTAGAGCATAGTTTGAGGATTTTAGAATAGAAACTTAGAGTGTTGCTACTATCATGATTGATTTGAAGACCTTCAGTGTGCAGTGCACTGCTAGTCTATGCCACTATGGGTTACTACATATTAGGGTCAGAAATATGGGGTTGGCTCTTACCTTGGCTCTACATATTTGTTGTTGCACTATTAACAAAATTATTGGGTGAAGCTGGGGCTCCTTCACCTATTGATTTTCCACTAGGCCCTCCACCTAGATTAGTGATTTCATGGATCAAGTTGTGAGGGACTCCTCATTGGAGAAAGTCTCCAAGGATTCTTGACTTCTTCTAAGTCTAGCCAATATCGCCAGCAACATGAATGATGATTATTTTCTAGGAGTAAAGTTATGGCTAAATAAAAATGCATGACCTATCCTCTCGTCACTAGCTTAACACCGAGTCAGAGCCTATTTTAATGCAAGAATTAACATAATCATTAAACTTCATGATTTTTTGGTGTATACACGATTCCAACACTCAATTTAACCCCTTAGAACTTGGGGGATTCTACTCTAGATTTAATCCGCGTTATTAAAACTTGTGGGATTCTACTCTAGATTCTCATGCTATTCTTTTAGAGGGTAGAAATTGGGTTTTCACATGGTTTTTAGGATTTTCTATGGTCCCTTGGACTATTTAAAGTTTAGTAAGCTAAACTAGGAGTAGTTTAAGGATTAGCAAAAGTACAAGCATAAAAAATATTTTTATAAGATTTTGATGGTTTTTCATGCTTATGAAGAAGAAAATGTATATATGCAAAAATAAGGCAAGAAGAAAATTCAAAAATGCATATATGTAAGATTTTGATGGTTTTTCATGCTTATGAAGAAAAAATGCATATATGAAAAAATAAGGCAAGAAGAAAATCCAAAACACACATTTTTGAGTCATTAGCAATCTAAGAAGATATGTGGTCAATCCTTGTGTGTGCAGCTGGAACAGGGGTTGGTACAAGTTGAGAGCGGAGGGTTACAAATAAAGGTATGGTGATGGGGCATAGGCTAGAAGTGGGTGTCCCATCGGGGTGGCCCATCGGAGTGCTATTGTACTATGGGGGGTCCATGAATAATACTAGGGTAATGATACGGATAGTGATCTCCCCCTAGAACGAATCTTACCCCAAAGCCTCCTTCTCCTATGTGAAATCCACCACACCTTCTCGCACCCTAAGAGTAATGAATGATCCTCTTATTCCTACTTCTCTTGTGCATGATTCAAAACTGAATCTAATGGAAGTATTTGCACCAAAGAGCGAGGATGTGAAGCTTGACACTATTAGCTGTATAGTCAACCCGAAGGGTGGTGTGACTTTTAAAGGTCTCGAGCAACTACAGAATGAAGCTCTGTGGGCTAACTCTCCCCTATAAGGTGTTTGGGTCACCTTTTCACCATGGGTAGAGCTATTCCCCCCAAGTATTACCATTGATACACATGGATTTGTAATTTAAGTAGAATAAAGATCTAACTCAACTCCTTATCATGCTAAGTTGGCATGCCACCACACATTTATGAATTTATTACACTCTCAATCTATAGGTTAGTCATTCTTTCATGCCCAATAATTATCCTCCTAGGACTTGTTTTTCCATTTTGTTGTTGGTACCATGCACAATTGTCTCTTAGTTGGGAAATCATCTAATTTTAGATTTTTCCCCCTAAATCATAACGCCTTATGGAGTCAATCATTAATAGTTTAATGCAATAAAGTAATCTAATCCCACAAATGGTAATTAAAAAAGTGATTCCTTCCTAAAGGTAATGGTGTTATTTTAGGTGTACTATCTACATTCTTAAGTGAGAAAAACTCTAAGTGGTAAACAACTTATTTACTTATCTCCCTTAGAAGAGGCAACATAAGGTTTCAATATCTATGGACAATGATATTCAACCACACATACATAGCAATGCATGATTTAAATAGAAAATTCATGCTTGTTTCTTTTCAATAGTTGCACACACACTACATGATTAAGTATTCATGGTATGGAAAATCTCATATGATCTACATTTTTTAAATTCTTAAGTGTTAGGAAATTAAACTTGATGTGCATATCAACTATTTAAGGAAACAAAATGGTCATCATTGAGTTTTTTTTTAGGATTGCACAAAGCATTAAAATTCAAATGTGAGGTGGGAAGCCACTCTTCAAATTTGATAAGATTGTTTTATCATCTCATGTGGGTGAGGAGAAATTAAACCAAATTTGACTGAGAGCAGGCACACACATGTACATGTACATGCACATGCACATGCACACACACATGCCCATGCACACAAACATAAATGCAAATGTAAACTCTCCTCTCTCTCTCTCTCTCTCTCTCTCTCTCACACACACACACACACACACACACACACACAATGTAGACAAAGGAGGAGGACCATGGGAATGCATGATGTGAGCTCGTTAAAACAAGCTCGATTAGAGAAGTTTTTTTTTGGGGGGGGGGGTATGGCAAGGATTATTTTAGAGACAGAATTAACGGACCGCATGCCATTAGGGCATGCGGAAGAAGGGGGCGGGTATTAGAATGAGAAGCACAAGGGAGCTACTAGATACTTGGTTAGAGGAGTTACATAAGAAGTGGTCAATTAACACAAGGTCAAAAAGGAGAAGAGGAGTGAAGGTGTAAAGGTCATGGGTGATGTTGTGAGAACACATGGGTGATGTTATGAGGAAGGAAGAGGTCAGCCTTGGCCTGAGATGGACCGCTAAGATATAAGGCCCCACACATTGCAAACGAGGGGAAAGAAAGGACTTTTAGCATTGACTGAGCCAACAATTATTTTGTGCCACAGCTATAACTTTTGAGTCATCCATAGCCAAGGCCACAACCATATCTAATTACTTAGAGCCCAAAAAAATTTTGAGTTATATCTTTTAGCCATCCATAGCCACAGGCCAACCCTATTTACGAATTATCAGAGCCATCCATACATACAAAGCTCGCCATCCATATATCTGATTTCTAAGCTTCTCGGCTACACAGGATAGAGCCATCCATACATACGAAGCCCTTAACACTATTCTCGCCATGGTAAGAGCATACTTCTCTTGTTTGTCATCTCTCTTTACTATGGGGAATCGTGAATGATGATGGTGGTTTCCATGGCTGTGATGGTGATTGGGTTGTGAAGGTGGTGATGATTTCTGTATGTTGTGGTGATGGTGATGATGACCATGATGATGCCGGGTATTTCCTTTTCTTGTGCTATCTCGATGGTATGCGTGTGGCATGGGGATGATGATGGTGGTTTCTGCCGTATGTTGCCCCATTCTGTGCAAGCTTATATGTATCGTTGGTCTGCAGTTTTATACATACATAATTATCTATTTCTATCCTCTTTGTCATGATGATTTTGTACTTTGGTGATGGTGAGAATTTTGAATGGATTTTCTTTTTCCTTTTGCAATTTATACTTGGCCTAAAGTGTGCAATCTGTGGTATATATGAAGAAGTAATGGGCTACCTATTGTGTGCATGTGCATACTTTTGGGCTGTGTTGCTAATGATGGTGATGCTGTTGAATATGATCTTTGATCGGTGATGCTGAAATTTTCCAAGCTGTGCACAGTTTGTGATGAGAGAGTATTTTGCTTTCATGGATGTTGCACTTTCTCTGATATGGTGTATTCCCTTAAAGGTGATGGTGATGGTGAATTTATCCCTTAATTATGGGTTGCCTTAGCTAGAATTCCCCCTCTCTCTTCTTGCGCCGTGATACGTTCGAGCAATGTGAGCTAGGTGAAGTCTTGGGCTGATGGGCAGATACTGAAATAGGCTGCCATGGTGATGATGATGGTTTCTGATTGGATAGATGGGCTGTCATGGTCATGCTGGTTCCTAATGGGGTAAATACAGTAATAGGCTGTCATGGTGATGATGGTTTTTGATGGGGTAGATGCCTTAATGGGGTTGTCATGGTGATTATAATGATTTCTATATGCAGTGTTCTGGTTGTCATGGTGGTGATGATGGCGTTTTTTGGTTTCTGATTTCTGATCGACTTTACATGCAGGCAAATGCAGCCTCGGGTGTGGCCGTACATGATGAGTGTAAGCTCAAGTTTTTGGAGCTGAAGAGGAAAAAGGCCTATCGATACATTATCTTCAAGATGGACCAGGCCGCGCAAAAGATTCTGGTGGAGAAGCTCGGAGGCCCTCAAGAAAGCTACGAGGAGTTTACAAACTCCCTTCCGGAGAAGGACTGCAGATATGCTGTCTACGACTTTGACTTTGTCACAGAGGACAACTGCCAGAAGAGCAAGATCTTCTTCATTGCCTGGTAATGTCTTCTCCTTCATAAGCTCTTCTTCAAACCCTAAGTTTTCCTTGTAAAGATCCTCTTACGAGCGTTTATGGCGTTCACATGAGCAGGTCCCCTGACGTGTCACGTGTTAGGACCAAGATGCTGTATGCAAGCTCCAAAGATCGTTTCAAGAGGGAGCTGGACGTCCATTATGAAGTTCAGGCCACCGATCCTACTGAAGTCGACATTGAGAAATTGAGAGAACGTTCTTACTGAAGATTTGGAGAACCTTACTGGCGCATTATCGAAGGACAGTGGCTCACTATCATCAAATCTTTGATGCAGTTCTGGTGGTTTGGGGTCCACACTTCCCGGTATGTTTAGCTATATATAGTCCTAGATTGTTTGCAGCCAATGATGTCTCGACATGCTTCTCATGGGGAGTTCTGATGCAAATTGTGGTCGGGGAATTGCTGTTGGGATTGCAAAGTGGCATCACTATGTTCGTGAGTTGGGGGTCGTTTCAGGGGCCTTACAGACATAACCTCCTCCCATTCCTCATGGGCTGGGGTTCTCCCATCAAAACCATCCATCTAAGTGGTATTTGTCTGTAAAGCTATGATTTGAATGGGTTTTGCGCTTATTCAAATGATTTCCACAATTGACTGGCTAAATGCCCTCTATGGGGAGAGCCTTTGGTTGGCCATACATTGTAATAAATAGCTACATTTATTTTCTCTACTATTTGTGTATTATAATCAATTTACTAGATTGTGACCTTAAATAGTCTCTTATCATATGGTATTTTTACATCCTTTAATATCTCTGTCAGCATGTTTTGTGCATATTTTGTTTGGGTGCTGCATTTCAGCTCCAAATAGCTATGGTGTTTGATTCCACATCACACAAATTTTCAGCTTGTGGGCTTGCTTTTCGATGGTAGTCTCTTTTGTAAATATTTGAGAGAGAGAGAGAGAGAGAGAGAGAGAGAGATATGCGGGAGGCCAGTAGGTCATACAAGACTACAGTGGTCTGTACAAACATGAAGACCTCGGAGATCCTGGGCTAAATTTCAAGTATGGAAAGGAAACACACAAAAAGAAGGGCATAAAACCCTATAAAACAGCTGTAAGATTGCGATGTCATCAGATATATTAGTTACAACAGGTGGAAACTTTGTTGGTTTTGTCTTGTGCAAGTTCTTGATGAGGGCTTTTTCATCACAGAAGGCCTACTAGACATAAGATTCTAGGATATGGTTCTTGCTTATACATGTATCTTCCTTGGTCATAGAATAGACTAGTACATGCTAAGTTATGCCAAATTTACCGTGTAAAGAGAGGCCCTATCACCTTGTATCAAAGGCATGAGAGTTGGAGAGCATTGAAAATGTGTGTGTGTGTGAGAGAGAGAGAGAGAGAGAGAGAGAGACAGAGAGAGAGAGAATAAACGTGTGATATTGGCATTAAAAAGATATAAGGGGCTCTTAAACGAGAGAAAAAAGTACCTTATGAAGCAAACATTTACATATAGTGGACTTTTAATTGCAGTCCAGTGACAGGAAGATAGAAGATAATTACAAATCAAAGCTAGACGTATCAAAACCCTGAATAATGCCAACTTTGAGAACTGTTGGAGCTGAAGAAGTTCCTTGAAAGGTGTCCACCAACCTTATACCATGAAGGGTCTAGAGGGTGAAGATTACCCAGACCAAGTGAGAGAGCTACACGTTCTAGCTCCTCAAGGTTAATGACTTTGTCCAGCATAGAACTCAACTACCCCAGGATAGAGGGGATTTTGACTTCAAAGCACTATTTAGCAAAGGACAGATTCTCCTTCTTCCCAATAATGTTGGAGAAGTGGTGATGACAAGTAATGAGGTTGAGATTTTTAAAGTAGGACTTGGCAAACACACCATCATGGAAGGGTAAGAGATGCAAAGTCTCTTTGAAGTTTTAAACTTGTTTACTTGAGGTTTGCCACAATGATGCCATACCACTAGTCCCTGAGTTGCACTCTCCTTTTAAGGAAAGAGTTGGCTTCTATTTTTCTAATTTGAGATTTGAGAAAAAGCAGTTGTTTAGAGGCACTAGAGTGACCCTCAGCAATAAGGAGTCAAAGGTTATTTACTCAACTTGCAACAAGAGGTTTTGGCATGGAACACTTCCCAGATACCACAAGCTTTGAGGACTTCTTGGGTATCATGGATAGTTGCAACACAATTTGGCTCTTTGAAACCCATGTCCATACTATGGAATTAGCATCTTCCCAACGAACCGGGTCTTTCTCATTGTATGTCCAATACTTGTTTCGATAATCTGGATACACTTCTTCATCTGTGGCATTTTTTTTTCTACACATGGGTGCCCCAAGTACTTTCTGAAAGTTGTTTAAGTGTTTGTTTTTATTGTCATCTGTTTGTGCCACTCCTAGCCAGACAAGGTAGATGGGTTCTACTAGGCGTACCAATACATAGTCTCCCTTTTTGAAATCCACCAATGGACTAAATGAATTCTTTGGCTTTCCTCTTAAAGGTCCACAATAATGACCATTGAGCTCCTCTACTCCCAAAAATGCATCTTCATCCTTCACAATTTGCTCCATGTATTGGCCAAAAACCTGTTATATAGTAATAGGTTTTTGTAGCTCATCTATTATGTTCTCCCAATATTCATTCACAGGTGTGATGTAATGAGAAACAGGTGATGCAGTCCCTCTTTGTTCCACCCAATGTCTCCAAAACTTGATGTAATCACTAAGTCTTGAGACGACTTACAAGTCATCTTCTATGTGCTCATATTCCATAACTAATTCTGGTTCTCCACATGGCAGTATTGTGTTTCCTTGAGTTTCCCTTTTCCACAACTCGATTCCACCTTCCTTTGGCATCCAATCATTTGCTTTAGGATGCACTTTATACTACATAATTGTCACTTTTCCCTACATAAAGAACTTGAATTGTAATGGTTTGGAATGTCCAAGCATTTTGATCCTCGTATAAGTACCCATCAATGTATTTCTTAAAATTTGGCACCTTCTTGATTAAAAAGGTGTTGGAGATGAGATTTCACAAGAGTTGAAAATACTCATCAAATATGGAAATGTGAATGTTTGGCTTGTCCTTAGTTTCTCGGAGAATCTACTAATCATTGCATCAATATCCTCGTAGATGTGACCAACCATTAAGAATCCTGACTGTATCATCTTGAATGTGCCTCTAACTACCAACATTGAAAAGTAGGCAAAGGAACATATGGTTTGTTGTCCAAGGTATTATGAATATCCAAAGCCTTTTTTAAGTCAAATAGTTTAACAATGCACAATTTGAATCTTGCATTTCATCAGTGGCAAGGTCACCAATGGCATGTACATCCTCTCTTTCTGAATTTTGTAGGCATAGAGCTAGGGATCCCACAGTAAAATTAGGGTTTGAAGGCCAAAGACCCAAGGAAAAATGCTCGTATCTTCCTTGTCCATGGCCATCGGTTATCATCCCTTTTACTGGCACAAGTAGTTGCCATGCCATATCAGTGTCCTTTGAACGTACTTTAAGTCTTGGTATTGCAAATTTTTATTGGTCCATTTTATCATGAATGATGTAAAGTTATATTTGAGGATACATAAATTAGTACATATGCCAACCATAGTATAGGTTTATGTAACTCAATTGTTGAAGCATATGTTATCTCCTCTCTGCGTTGAGTTTGTTTCGCTAGTTGTAGCTTGATAGTTGTACATAGATTTCATTTCAAACACTCACTACTTTGGGCTAGGCTAACATGCTTAAATTCCATATTCCAAATCATGTTGAATGTTCACATGCTCATTTTCCTTTAATTTATGCTCTTTAAGGTCATTTCACTTCTCTTGCAAGATGTCCACCTGTTTATACATATCAAGAATAACCAATTGGGTATCTCTTGTTCAATCTTACCCTTGTGAGGCATTCGCCCAACATTATTCTGTACAAACACTCGCATAGTTATGCGTCCTAATTCATTGTGATCCCATTCCTTTCTAATTATACTCTTGTTTCCATGCATAGCTTTTCTCATACCTAGAAATAAATTATAATGTTCACAAAAGACCTTAGCCTAAGGGTCCAGATTTTTTGAAAATTTTGGATTAAGGTTCCTATGGACCAATAAGATTAATCCAATTGTAGGAAGGAGATAAATTGAAGAATAAAAGAAAAACCCCCAAAAATGAGTAAATGCTCACATAAGATGAAGAGTGGACTAAGGACTAAAGAAAACAATTTAAAAACTAAATTTTTACACCTCAAAGTGGGGATCTCCCCTCATGAAGTAGGTGCCTTTTTCTCATCATTACCCCCAATTCTTAATCAATATAATAAGATATTTTCATCTCTTCTCTCTCCTGTTTCAAAACTAGATCCAAAAAGTAAGCTGAACTGACCAAAAAATGGTCAAAAATTGACCAAACTGATCTGAAAAATTGTAGAATCAGTTTGCTTGGTTAGAGGCTCACTTTTTCCTGTAAATAGAAGCCTCACCCTTTTTAAAAGCTTAATGGTGTTTATGCATTGTTACTTTACTCTTGTCCTAAGCCATTTACATTGAATTTCTTAATAATTCAATTGTTTTTTGGCCTAATCCTCTCCAAAGTGAATTGGTGGCCACTCTTGCTTCAAACAAGAGTAGAACCCTCAATCCCTCAAGCCAAAGGAAAGCTTACAAGAAAGAAATCGGAAATTACACCAAGAACTGCAGGACGCTACACCCTCCCAAGAGTATGCAGAGATCTTGACAGAAGCCCTGGAGGACAGAGACAAGGCCAAGACACAGGCAGAGGAATACAAAGAAAAGCTCGAGAGAGGAGCACAAAGTTTGAAATTGACACAATCAATGAACTGAATGCGCTAGGATTAGAGATGCAACAGTGGCTGGAGAATGAGCCTCAACTTAGAAGATAAAGGCTCGGAGATTGGACAGAGTACAAGACGGCACTCCAGAAGCAAATAGAGGAGGCGTGTCCAATGGCGGAAAGGGTACGGTAGACCCAAAAGACCAGACTGTAGTGGAAGCTAGAGCTATGTGAAGCAAAAGAAGAGGCCACCAGGTTACAAGCAGAACTCACAGACAGTGAAGGCTAATGCGAAATTAGCCACACGGACAATCCGAAGATGCTGCTGGCTGGTTTACAAAGGAAAGAACGCAAAGAGCTGCTGGTTGAGGTCCATAAGCTGCAAGATGCCAACCAAGCTCTAAACAAAGAAAATGTGCACCTGAAAGACAGGCTAGCAAACAGTTTAGCAGTGCCGTGGCCCCAACATAGATAACCCCTTCTTTCAGGCCTCCCATGTCATGTGGTATCTAAAGTGTATTTGTGCACCTATGTAATTCACTTTAAAGTTATAAGCTTTCACTCATACACTATTGTGATGCAAATGAGTACTGTAATAAAGTAATTTAGACTTTCTTGCACTTCGACTAGCACTGGGGTTTCTTGACTCTTGTCCAAAATCCTTCTAGACTGTTCTCTGGTTCATTTGGACTATATCCCCAGTTTATGTAGATAGGTACTGGACACATTTTATCCATTTATGGCATTGGGCACATGTAAGGTGACCTTCACTCTCTCTGCTATTCAATGTCTATAGGAAGCTTTGCTGGGGATTACCAATTTTTGAATACACATAATCCTTGATTAAGTTATGTAATTAAGTTGCTTATGGATCAAGTTCTTTGGAAAGGAGGTGACCTTGACGGAGGCTTGGCTTCCGGGTTACTAGGGCAAAGTTGCTCTTATAAATAGATGAGTTATGTTAGAGTTTGTACGTAAATAAAGACCTTTAGTGTTTTGTAAAATGTGTGTAAACTTTTAAGTGAAAATTTTATGTTAAAAATATGCTAGCTTGAGGACTGTGTTAATCTTATATCAGTACACTGCTACTTTAAGCATGCCATGGTTTCTAGTAAGATATAATCATGAATAATATTAATAAATTACTTTGAGCTCTTAGAAAATTAAACTTGCTTTAATTGATGATTTTTAAAATCAAAAATAAAATCTACAAATTTATTTGATTGTCTACTAAGGTCTAGTACAAAAACAAGAGTGGGTTTTTTTGTCTCAGTAAATGCAAGTACAAGGCTTAGTTGGTCTTGGTTGTATAGTGAGTTCTTAGACATAAGATTTGTCTAGACCTTAGGTTATGCCTAAAGCAATATTTTGGCAATATAATCATGTTCAGTTTGAGATAGTTCTAATTTAGTTTTATTTGAAATTGGTATGATTTAAGGCTTACTCTCATTTAAAAAAAATCGAGTTTTAAATTATATACATTAGGGAATGGTAGATGGTAAGTGAATGTTAGATATGGTCTTTTGGTTTTTTAAGTTCAGTGTATATACCCTTGTTTGCCTAATCTTATGCCACTCATGCATGCTGTTGAAATAAGTAATACCTAGGAGTTTTGGGTACGGAGAATAAGACAGACATAATGAATAGCATCATCGCTCTTTGTTTATTGGATTACTTACGGAATCATTGCAAGATCATTACAGAGAAACTTCTCGACACAGAGACTACTACTTCCTAGGACTATGACAATGTTTGACTTCTCACTACTGGCTGTCAACTATTAGCTGTGAGCTATTAGCAGCGTACAACCTCCTTGCAGTAGTGATCAAACACCCTTTTAAGTTTTGTCTTCTTAATCTTGGAAACGTCTATTCTGGTGGTTACAGAGCCCGTCACCTTCACATGTGCAGTACCGAGGTGGTGCTCACGAAGTGGGAAGTGGTCTGACTTGACGCTCGGTGCTGGAGCTTCTTCTTTGGAACCTGTTCCCTTGACAAATTTATCTTTAAACCTTATGAACATTTTTGGAGGAGTAAAGTCTGGAATGTATACATTATCTGTGTAAGTAGCATGCTTCTGCATCCTCTTTAGCCATGTTGTCTACTCTTCTGAGCACCCAAGACCTCTGTTGTGTCGGTTTGTGGAGTATGTAGGTCAAAAACTCTCACCACCACTGGTCGAAGTCACATAAAACAAATCTACATCGAAATCACATGAGATAAAGCACAATTGCAATAGGTTGTGAGGACTTCACTATGTCAAGGGTATGCATACTCAATCCTTTATGCTACCTTGGAGCTACTCAATGAATGTTTGGAGCAACACTATTGTTACAAGCCTCTTTTGGTGAGTGCCTATCTTTTGTGGTTATGTTAACTCTACAAAAGATAGGTAGTAAGCGAAATAGGCTTGTAACACTAGCATTTCTTCAACCATACATGGTATCACAATTTACTTTCAGATATTATTTATAAAGTTCCTGATAAATTGTATGTATTAGAAACTCTAAAAGTATGAAGAAGATGCTTCCTCTAGACAACCACATGCCGAATACAAGGGTGCATGCTAGGAGAGTAGTGAGACGGTGCTTGGTATGGATTAGGAATGCATACATGCATGTGTTAATGATCGTGTGCTATTATTTAGGGGTGTTCACAAAAGATGTGATCCAATGCCCAAAGCTTGGTGAGTCTTGTTACCAAAGTGATTTGCAAGGTACGATGATTCCTAGAAAGGTGTTGAGGCATTTTCCTATCATATCCCACATTCAATACATGTTTTGAAGCAAATATGTTACCAAACTCATGACATGACATGTGTAAAATCTCTCCATCAACCGCATGATGAGGATCCCTACGAATTCACTGCATGGCAACACACATAGAAGATAAGTGCCATGGCTTGGATTGGAAATGGATAGATTCAATCCATTTGGTGTTAAATCGACATCATGGAACACATCTAGTGGTAATAATAACCTACAATCTTCCTCCATGGAAGTCAATAAAGAAGGGTCATGTTAGATCTTCTCTAACCCAAAAAGCACAAGATCAAGAACATGGTAGTGCCATCCTGCAAAGCGACAATGATAAGAAGCATTCAAGTGGGGATTTAGTTGTCAACTAGGCCTCCTCTTGCTCAGATCCACATCCATGCTCGTAGAAATAAAGTATTCTTCAAAAAATTTGCATGCCTACAAACTTGTGAGTGAGGAGCATGCACGGTCTTTCCCTCATTGAATATGTGAATATCATCTCAAAGTACGTACATTTTACAATTCCCACCTCCTTGAACCTCATAGATGGTACTTGTATTCATACAACTCCTCTACACCTTTTTGACCATTTTTTAATATTGTTACAATCTTCATAACCAATCAACTTAGTTTTTTTCGTTTTTATGAACCATAGCCAAACAATAATAATCCACAGGTGCATGCTATCCCTTAACAACATAACTCACCACAATTTTGGATACACTCCCCTTGTGATGGTTTTTTTCCACTCGTGCGTGTTTGTCCCTATACTCCGAGTCGCATCCCAGCTCAAGTAGTCTAGGCAAGGCAAGTTAACTCCATTTCCAACATCTCAGAAACCTTGTCCGCCCAAACAAGAAGCCCTTACAACAACGGAACAATCTTAAACTTTCACTGAGACAATATGAGCCTTACTCGCTCGTGACGGCGCGAAAGGCCAATTTTTCTCTTAACACACAACTGTTTACTTTGCATGGCTTGACTCGGCCATTTACAACAAAGGCTACACAGGAAAAATTCTAACAAAGGAAAAGATTGATGAAGAACCCAATCCAAAGAAGATATAATGTAACTTTTGCTCATATTGGTCCATGCATAACGGAAGCCCTGCCTGCAAAAATCAATTTCGTGTTCTTTAAGCGTCCTTTTCACACACGACAAACGCGATAGAACTCCTTAAGGTATTAAGGCTTGAAGCTCCAAGGCCTTCACACAACAACTAGGATCCTAGGACTTTTCAACAGCGAGAAGAAAGAGTTTAGTGCTGTTTTCTGCCACCCGAGTAGATTGACTCCTGAAGCTTTGCTGAGGAAAAGTGAATAACTACCAACGAAGTACTCCACTTGGATCCTGGAGATGGGTTCGCACCTAGAGATTCGTGCACCTAGCAACTCGAGTTGCAACTAGAGACGATCATTGCCGACGAGGAAGAGGAGACTCTTGCCGTCTGCTGCTGTGCTCAGCTAATGTTTGATGTGTGTACACGTGTTTTAATCGTGAGCTCACCATTGATCTCAGGTTACTGAGAATTTGTGCTGGAGACACAAGCGCTATTACCCGAGCTACTCACAGACATGCGACACTCTACTTTGAGAAATCGCGTTGCTATAAATGTTACAGCTGCTACAATGATGTCCGACTTGCCAAATCACAGTAAGTAACGAAAAAGTTGCTGCAGCTGGTTACAAGAATCCGAACCCATCTCCAGAATCCAAGGGGAGTACTTCGTTGACAGTAATTCAGTTTTCTTCCGCAAAGCTCCAACATTGGAGCCACATGAAACTAAGTAAAAAATAAGCAATAAATAATTCCAATAATCAAGCTCAAATTACATCAAATACGCACAGCACTTTTAAGTTCCCAATGGAACTCTTCAGATGACATCCACTTCCTTCACGTTCATAAACACCAATCAATCTTTGTTCTAATGGGCTGTACCCAAACAACAATAATTCCAAGGTTGAACACCCCCCCTTCAGTGAACTCTCCAGATGACATCCACTTCCTTCACGTTCATAAACACCAATCAATCTTTGTTCTAATGAGCTGTACCCAAACAACAATAATTCCAAGGTTGAACACCCCCCCTTCAATGATACAACGTCTATCACCACAAATTCCAACATTTTGTTATTTTCATACCCTAGCAAGAGTTCACCTAAACCCTTGTGACCTTTTGTTGAACCCCTCTCTCTCTCTCTCTCTCTCTCTCTCTCTCTCTCTCTCTCTCACACACACACACACACACACACACACACACACACACACACATTTTCGAAACCTTCTGATATCTCCCTTAAGCTTCAGGAATGCATTTCCCTCAACTTTCAAACCACTCCTCTCCTCTCTTTTTTTATAAAGATTTTATTTTATCATGTGTATAATAATGTGAAATCCTCAATGTGGTTGCAGATAAGGATAGCAAATTGCAGTTTTCACTGGTCGAGTTGACATTCATTTATTGGACGCCATGGTTAAAAGGCAGTAGTAAACTAATGTAAATAAACATAAGGTATACTGAAAATTGAATTGCATCGAAAGCCTGCACATCACACAATAAAACAGGAAGGTCAATTAAGATCAAGCCAACATGTCTCCGCTGGGATAATCAAGACATCTACAAGCGACTCGTCTATCTAAGGTAGGCAGCTAGATTGCTATTCTGAATTTGATGAAAGAGCTGATTTAACAAGACTTACAGAGAGAGAACTTGCAACAGGCACATTCATTGCAGTTGTTCATTGGATCTACACACACCTAGCATGTAACAGATGACACTGCCTTTGGCTTCAAGGGGCTCTTAAACCTAGAGACTATAACAGTATGTACATATAAGGCACCTTATATCTTCTCTTTCTTTCTCTGGATATAAGATGCCATAAAGCTTCCTGAATTACAGCAACTTGCTGCCTGAAAAACATAAACGAAAAGATGTTATGCAAGCCATTGCTAGAAAGCCCATTTCTTACCCTTCCACAACAAGACAAAAGCACAATGCAACAGGCAAGCAAGCCACATATACAATTCACTTCTTACCCTTTTAGGAAAGACAGGCTAGCCACATGTAGAATTACCTAAGACTCCCTTGGGTAACCAGTGCCTATGCTCTTTTCAGATATCACTTCTCCTGGTTCATAGTGGTCACTTCCACCTTGCAGCATGTGCATGCGGCTCCTCAGATCACCAAGCTCCTGCTCAATCAAGCTCAGGCGTTCTCTCAAGGTAATGTTCTCCTCTTCGAGCTGAGCAATATGATACTCCTGATCAATAAGGCGAACCTCTAGTGGAGGTGTTTCCTTGGCATCATCATCATCATCAGTAATGCAAGGGTACACCATCTCAAACCGGCTCAGACCTTGGTCCAAACGCTGCTCCAACTGCTGAAGAGATTGTGCATAGTGACCTTCATTTTCGTCTTCTTCTTCTTCTTCTTCTTCTCCTTCTCCTGCCTCCAAGCCGCCATCCTCCGTCGTGTCTCTGGCTTTCATTCTTATAAGGCCATTCATGGAGCCATAGCCATTCACTCCCCACTCCTTGACCTCTTCAGCAAACTGCTCTTTGTATCTAGGCTGAGGGGAGAAACCTGGGGTAGGCAGAACTGCTGGTGTGAAAGGAGAAGGGGTCACCACTGGAGCCATGGCCCCCACCATGGATTTGGAGCGGATAATGTAAGAGGTTGTGTTACGTGGGGCTTCAGGAGGATGATGTCCTCGATACCTCGGCATGAATAAGCCGCCGCCTCCTCTTCTTGATGCCACCTGAAACTGTGTTTCTTGGAACCTCCCCCCAATCTTCTTCCGCCATTTCAGTCTCGCTTTGTGCTTCACACCGTCTCCCCTTACAAAAGTATCACTTCCTCTTCCCATTGCCACCATTGCTGGCATATGGTGTCCCATCCTATCAACTGGAAAAGCCACTGCAGAAAGGAGCTGTCAGGCTGTGTGAAGTAAACCATGAAAGGAGATCTGTAAACCTACAACATTCCTAGCTTGTTAACTACTACTGCCAAAATGTATGAAATTCTCCAAAAGTATGAAAGTAGACCTGTAAACTACAGCAACACTACTAGCATTGCAAAACCTGTAAACAACAACACTACTCCTAGCCTGTTAACTGACACTGCAAAAATGTTCAAGTTCGCCACAGTAACATGGAATCATCATAAAAGCAGACCTATAAACTTCAGGAATACTCCAACTAACACTGCAAAAATGCATTGATTCCTACACAGGATTATGTACCAGGCTTGACACAAAACGCAAGTGCCTGACAGGCCTGACACAAAACGCAAGTGCCTATCAAGCACAGATTACCTCTATTTGAGTTGCAAAGCTTCAATTCAAGCATTAATTACCTCTGTGTTAAAAATTAAGCACAGAGTTGCAAAGCCTACTGTCCTGCACTAAGGATCTCAGTTTGAGTTGCAAAGCTTACTATCAATGACCTCGGATTGCTTAAAACCAAGCACTCATGCGCAGAGAAGGCAAAGGTTCAAATTATTCATCCTGAACACACGCGCAGGAAGGCATACATCCTTCACACGTGCGCAGGCAGAAGAAATCGGTCATAATAAGCGAGTCGAGCACTGCAACATGTTTCAAAACTCTTTGTCTACTGTTTCTCATCGCACGGTGCAGTAAGAAAGCCCTAACCATGAAAAATAAACGGCAAGTAAGAAAGTGAGGTCTTACAGGAAGCTTGATAAGAAAATGTGACAAAGAGAGGCGAGGCGGTGGGGGATCCGTGGTAATAGACGTTCTGAGCGAAACGGGTAGAAAATCCAGCTCTGCTTGCTGCGTACGAGAGTAAGGCACAGCTACAGACCTCGAATTCCGAAAAACCTGTTCAGCTGTGATATCCCTTAGCTACAGAACGAAGAAAGCTCCAGACAAACAGACATATACTCTCTCTCTCTCTCTCTCTCTCTCTCTCTCTCTCTCTCTCACACACACACACACACACACACACTCACAGAGGCTTTTCTGTTTCTATTGCAAGAAGCCCTTACCCGTAAAATATGTGCTTCCTTTCTCTGCAAAAACTGCAAAGATTTTCTGGCTATGGACACGCTGTGCAGACTTCTGCAGACCTGCAACGAATTTCTGACGATGGAAAGCGCTCAAACGGGAAGCCAGAAAAGCATATTGATGAAAACTATTAGGTTAGGCGCGGCGTTTTCGCACGGATATTCTTCGAAGGAGGAAAGAAAGCTATGGCGAAGAAGCTTGCGAAGTTACAGCGATGGTAAAGAAGCTTGGGGGAAGTCACAGCGATGGCGAGATCCAGTTCTTCAGCTGAGGTAAAAACTTACCCGACTGCGAGAACGGGCTATATTAAACGGGAAGACGCAATGCCCTTGAGAAGATCACGATCTTTTTCGGCCCACCTTTTTATCCAGCGAAACGGGTCCCGCAGCCCCCGCCCGGCGCCCATAGTCTTATTACTCCCCTTCCGTATATGTATGTGTGTACCCAATATAGCATCGCGGGTAACTTTCGATAGTCAATCACTACATCTATATATGCATCATTTCATGCTTATTTTCTCCTACGGTGAGAATCTATTGAAGCATGTTCAACATGTCATGATCAAGTAGGGAACCATGCCTAGGTGAGTGGTGAGTAGTGTCTCATCCCATGCCTAAGTGGAACATGTCATGAGGAATAGCGCCATGCTGTGGTCCATGCAACATAACATCCATGACATTGTAGTTACACATCATCTCCCACTTCATAATCAAAACCTGAGTGGTATTGTACAAAGTATGCCAACCAACACAAGGCCACCTACTAGCACCCAAACACATAGAATGCCACTTGAGGCACCCCGCACGTATCCAACTCCCCTAGAATGCCATTTTCAACACCAATTTGTCAGTACAGCTGCTTCTTCTCCCCCAATCATCTAGTCTCTCCTCCCCCCCTCCCCCCACAAAAAAAAGTACTAGAAAATCCACACTTGGTTTGCTCAAGAAATCATCACCTATCACATGTTCACTCATGCCCATGAGTGGCAATGCGATTAAGTACTTCTTGCCAAATGACCAGCCAAACCTGCAGTTGCTCATTCCACCACCATAGGTAAAAGTGTTGCAAAGAGTAGTTCGAGCATGCATAAGCTCTTAAGAACTATAAAACCATAGGTCATAGCTTTGAAACCACCTTAAAGACCTTGAAGAGTACTTTCAAAGCTACTTACTAGAGTGAACATCATAAATAATCACTTTTTAATGAACCCTTTGACTTTTAGCAAGCCATGCATGAACCCCTTAAACTTTTAGCATGCCATGTTTCCACTTCATGTCATATGCGTGAGTGTGTACATGTGCGCACGCTGCCACCTACTTATGCACAAGTCTCTCTCTCTCTCTCTCTCTCTCTCTCTCACACACACACACACACACA
Organism: Cibotium barometz; assembly: GCF_041138505.1. Lineage (NCBI taxonomy): Eukaryota > Viridiplantae > Streptophyta > Polypodiopsida > Cyatheales > Cibotiaceae > Cibotium > Cibotium barometz. Next base: position 11,250,327 of record NC_141077.1, on the reverse strand, counting down.
CACACACACACACACACACACATGAAGGTACATGCATGGAGTATTTCATGATCCCAAGCCTTTCCTTTTGTAGTTATGCAATTTACAATACCTACCAAGGGGTTTTTCAAGCTCACACCCATTTCAAACATGCTCCATAATGACTTCCATACAATTTGTGTTTGTGTTAGTTAACAAGCATTGTTCCTACACCTAGAATTTATCACTTGGTGTTTCGCTCTCCATTTGCCCACACATGCCATGCATACTCCTTTTTGGCTAAAAGTGCCAAATATCAGGTTTATGGTTATATAAGAAAAGCCCATTCATATCTTATCAGAGATTTGTCAATTCTTGGAATCCTAGTCCATTTTGGTGGTTATACCTGATAGAAGTTTATTGTCAAATATAAATATGGAAATCTTGATGCTTTTTTTTACATGCCTAGGCTTGGTGTAATATGCCATCAGCAACTTCTTTCTATCAATAAGAATACCCTTTATACATTACTAAATTAAAAGACTTTGCTTAATCACTCCATGCCATTGTATAAATAATACATTTGATTTCTAAACATTTATGAAGTAATAATTGTGACTTGAATAAAAGATCCCATTATCCAATCTATGTTCATAGAAAACATCGATCTCAATAAAGCATGAAAGTTATGAACACAAAATTTTACACGATTGAAAAATTGTTGATTTAGAGCCAAAGTATAGCTACATACTAGGCCTTGCACATTTTCCATTTAAGGATAATACTCAAGTATATGTGTTAGTCCATGCCTTCTTTTAGTTCTTTTGATGAGCCACTATTTAACTTTTTGTGCTTGGGATACCCTTAAATGTGATTTCACCCCTTCTAATTCTAATATCATGTATTCTATTTTTATTACTTTTCAACTTCTAATTTATCAATTTAAACCTATGTATTGGAACTTAAATTTTCTAAGGTTAGTTATGTGGCTCATGAAAAAAAGAAGCTAATAAATTTATTTGATAAATCCATGGTGGTGCGTACTAAACTCATTTGTATGTTCTTATTATATGCCTTACTAGTGAGGAACCTATAAGGTGCCGCACAATAACATGTTACCCCCCCCCTCATCCCGAGGTATTTCCACCACCAGTTGCCTTGTTTTGCGTCTAAGCCACTATCTTTTTTTTCTAAGGAAATATCCTTCATTAGTGATAGAAAACATTTACATAATGCATATCAACCCTCCAAAGAGGAACAAAGTACAATGAGTCCTCATGGGAGGTTAAAAAACGATTGGGAACCCGAAAACACAAGGAGGGGGAGCTTCCTCCCTAGTTGGCCACTATCAAATGGAGGCTACGACAGTGGAGGGGTCGAAAAATGCCACACTAGGAGCCTATACCTCCTCGCCTATACTGTCAAACACATCCATCGCGACCTACACACTCATTCCCCCAAAATCATCATTATCATCCTTCTAATTCTAATATAATGTATTCCAGTCTTATTACTTTTCACCTTCTCAATTATCAATTTAAACCTGCATATTGTGACTTAAATTTTCTAAGGTGAGTTATGTTGCTCATTCACAAATTTTGTATGAGCCCATTTTGTAGGATGGTGCAAATTTAAAAAAATAATAGTAGTATTATTAAATTCCTTACTAGTTATGAACCTGCAATGTGTGTAGCATAATAATATTCTTATTAAATTCCTTACTAGTTATGAACCTCCAATGTGTGCGGCATAAACACCCCTTTGGCCATGTGCCACCACTACCTACCCTAGTTTGCATAAGTCTCTCTCTCTCTCTCTCTCTCTCTCTCTCTCTCTCTCTCTCTCTTTCCAAACAAAAAAATAAGGATTTACGTTGCAATGTTAGGCAAGGTTTATAGCAACATGGCATTTATTCGAGAAACATGCATTGTTGCTATAATACCACATGGTTTGTGAGGCTATGAATGGGGGCTCAATTTGATTTCTACAGAGTAACACGATGGAAGAAGGGTAGGTTTGACATGACTGGGAAAGACCAAAGATTTTGAAACTTTTCTATCATTTCCTAGGTTTTCATCTATAAAAAACAAGGGTTATATTGCCTTGAGATACCCTGGCATCACCTTGCTTCAGAACCCTCTCTAAGTTTAAGGGTACCCCTACCCATCCACCCCCCCCAACCCCCTCTTCCCCCCATTTAGTTTATTTCTATGTCAATGCTAAAACCCTAGACTACATTAATCTAGGGCTTGATAAATGATTCACCACAACCAAAAACATAGTAAGCTAGGAAGAACAACAAGAAAAAGTAGCCATGGCTTCTCTGCTAGCTTGCTAGATGCAAAAAAAAAAGTAGGAAAGAAGTGGCATGTACCTTTCCTTTAATCTATAGGTTTACAATGCTGGATTCTAAGACATGGTATATCATGGCTTGTGGAAATATTTGATGACTTGATGCCATTATTAGTGATCTCTAATGCCCCTCCTTGACAAGACCTATGCTCCCCCAAGAGCCCATGGATCATCTTGTCCATTTTATGGATAGGCTTTATAGGGATTGACATCAATTCATCTCCATCGATCCCCATGTCACACTGGTCTTAATTTTGTTGAAGACTTAGGTACTCCTTCTTTTAGAGAGTTTGATAAATCTAGGCATGCTATAAGCAAGAGGATTTGACAAATCTTGGCACGTTATAATAAAGAAAGGAGGTGTGTGATTTAAGTTGTATTTGTTTGAATCCATAATTTGCATTTGTTTATGCTCATAAGTCCAATCACTCGACTAAGGATGGGTTAGACTTGTTTAAATAATTTTTAAAGACACCTAGATTAAAAAAAAACTTATTTCTAACCTTACTCTATTTTTTATTTAAAACACAATTTATACAAGAGATATTTTATTTTCTATAAATTGCACAAAGTTTCATTTTGAACTGTTTTGTTACAAATGCACCTTTGGAGGTAATAAAACTATTTTGACCAAACTTATGGATTTTTTTGTACTTTCTCAAATTAAAGCCACCTTGTGTATTTAAATTTGTATGCCTTTTTGATTAAATTTAAAACCCCTTTTACAAAATTCACATGATATATATTTGACATATTTCTAGGTGAACCCCTTGAATTTTATGCTTACAAAAATGTAAAAGGTAGCATAATTAATATTCTATAAAATAAAAAGCAATGTCATGTTCTATAAAATGAAAAGAACTTTCATGTATTATCAAATAAAATCCTTGTGACCACCATCAGTTTCCTTAATAAACATCCTTTTCACACAGGACCAAATTGCTTTTTGTTACGATGAAAAACAAGAAATGTCCACATTGGTGTATTTGTTAATTGCTTGAAGTCTACATGGTATGGATGTGGTGTCCAAACTTCTAATGGCCTATTTTGAGTGAGAAGATGAATTGGTGGATGATTAAGTCTCTCAATCGGTAAGTCAAATGGCTTGGACCACAAATTATCATAAAATGATGTTTTGTCTCATAGTATATTATTTAAAGGACACAACATTAGAGTTCCAAGTTTCTCCTCTGTTCCCCCTTCTTTACTTTTTTCCACACTATTCCTTTATTTCTTTAATACTTATGACCTTTAAGGCATCCATGTTTAGTGGAACTTTTTTTGGTTTTTAGCTTAGCCATGACCCCCACCTTGATTTTTTTAAACCAATAAAAGCATGCATATCATCAACTTTCTTAATTCCACAGACTAACACTTTGTAGTGTTCTATTGATTTCCATAAGCCCACGAATAAAAGGCATTAAGTAACGATCTTATTATCATCAGGTCCTCTCTTCAGTAAATGGTTGGCAAGTCTTACAATGAAAAACCTTTCTTAAAACAAATTGTTGGTAGATCTCACAATAAAAAGTCTCATAGCATTATAACCATAAAAAACTATATCTAATAGATCACCACCATCCGAGTCCGTATCATCGGTCTGAGTAGATATTGAAGTTGTTTCCACTACAATTTGAGTTGATGCTAGGGTAGTTTCCAATAGAGGAGTTTGAGCACCATTATTACGATACTCAATTATTATATCTCATTCCTCTATGGTTATCTGGGGATGTCGATGTGACCACTGTAACATGTTGATAGGTTGGTATCATGGGTGAGACAACTTAATATGGACAACTCACTATTATTAGTATGTGTATTTAAGACCATGCTAGTGTTATTAGCATTGCAGAGGTGATCTCTATGAGGTAGTGTATTATAGGTGTATGCATTTTGTGCTTATTTTACATTGTCATGTCACAATTGATTATGTGGATTGTAATTAATTGTTGTTGACATGGTTGACATTTATGAGATGGGTGATGAGCAGTGCAATGGCACACCAACTTTTGATATTATTTTGGTTGGTCGTGTGCCACATTTTTGGATTTCATATTAGTCAGCCCATTTTGTATGGTTAGGGCGTTGATTTATAAGCTTACGTGCTTTAGCCATTTATCTTTTTATGCGAAAACCTTATATACAAGGATATATGGATTTCATATATCCTTGTATGGTTAGGGCGTTGATTTATAAGCTTACGTGCTTTAGCCATTTATCTTTTTATGCGAAAACCTTATATACAAGGGGATATATGGATTGTAATTAATTGTTGTAATTGACATGGTTGACATTTATAAGATGGGTGATGAGCAATGCAATGGCACCAACTCGGGTGATGCATTGATATGGGATGTACATATGAAATGAACACCCTATGGTGTCATCATACACATTATTATTTGGGTTGGTCATGTGCCACATTTTTGGATTTCTACCCATTTTTATGGTTAGGGCGTTGATTTATAAGCTTATGTGCTTTAGGCATTTATTTTTTAATGCAAAAACCTTATTTTTGTAAAGGGAAGCCCAATTTTGATAGGAAAGCCATTATTGGCTCCTTGGGCTAATCTTTGCAATATAATATTTAAAAGCCCACATGAGATGAAACATGAATCTTTTCTCTGAGTACTTACATGAGCTTGAAATTAAAATAAACAAGAGGCGCACACCTTCAATTAACACACCTTAGCATAACACAAGAAGAAGAAAATACTTGTCAACACAAAAATAAGAGCATTGGGTGAAATCTCCTCCTTGATGTGCCTGGCTCCTTTTCCCACACACAATATGTCATATTCATATTTTTAGCCCTTGGAGCCAATAATAGCACCTTTTTCACTTTTGGGCTTTTGCTTTACATATAAATAACCTTGTCCAAAGTTTTAAAGGTTTACACAAGCTAAAACCTTTGCCAAACAATAAATCAAATGGACTTATACTTACACGACTACTTGTGCGCACATGCACATAAAATAACCTTGTGCACATATTCACATAAAATAACCTTGTGCACATACACATAAAATCTAGCCACATGATAAGCTACAAATGATCAATTAAATACCAATACAAAAATATCATAACTGCAGATGGTCTTCATCTTCACACCACCACTCGTTCCACCATCCATACAATTGGTATCCTCATATAATGGGACGCATCAATCGTCGGTACCCTCGTACATCTCACTACCTATACCTATAGACATAATCCACGTTAGTTAAACAATCAATTGAACACATTGTGTGGTCTCTAGGTTATGGCCTCTATACACCACCATAGGCACACAAGAAAGAAACACAGTGGGATCATGTAAGGGAAACCATGGCTGCACAACTTCTTCACCAAGACAAGGGTGTTGAGAGCTCCTGGCTCTCCTCCCAACCATAGCCAAAATTGCATGACTCTCTAAGATTGGACTCCACTCTTTTATTAGCTAGTAAGCTCTTCACATGTGCCCGGCTACTCTCACTAGTGTCCGGTCACTCTTGAGTTCGTACCCAGTCATTTTGGCTCCCCTAAACCCCGCCCGTCCCTTGCCCGAACGATCAATCTCTTTAGATTCCCACTAGATCCCATTGTCATGACATTACTCCCCCCTTAAGAGGAATTTTCTTCCTCAAAAATGAAATTCAGGAACCTCTTTCTGAGTGTGCTTACCTTTTTCCAGGTAGAACCTTCTTGTGGTCTATCCTTCCACTTAACTAAACACTCTTGTCGTACAGAGTGTCGAGTTCTTTTTTCTTGGAAATCCAAGACTTTTTTTAGGTTTGTGTGGTAAGGATGGGGTTTCAATAAGTTCTAATAGGATCTCTCAACTGACAAGATTATTGTCATCTGACTCAACTTCTTTCTTAGTTTTTTACTGACGTGAAAAACTAGATGAACTTTAGAGCTTTCTGGTAAAGCTAGCTGATGAGCAACACTACCTACTTTTTTAAGTATTCTGAATGGACCACAATACCTTGGAGATAACTTCGGACTTTTCCCCTTTTTTAAAGATTCGGAATGGTCAAGAATCTTTAAAAACACTTTATCACCTTCTTTAAAGATGATTTGTATATAGTCTTTGTCTGCATAATGTTTAGCACGGTCATGTGCTCTCTTAACATTATCTTTCGCGATTTTCGTCATCTCGTGGAGATCTTGAAGAAAATCTTTAACCTTTGGTATCTTTTCTTTCTCGAGTCCAACGGCCATGAGGACTCTACACTAGATCCTCGTGTTGAATGTCTAGCATAGTTGTTAGCAAATCAACTGGTTTTCTGCTTAATTATGCTCATAGCATATCCTTTTGGATTTAATTGACTCTCTTAGTTAGACCATCGCTATGGATGATTAATCGTACTCAATCTTAGCATAGTATCCAATGTTTTAAACACAGTATGCCAAAACAACTATTAAACTTTATATCGCTATCGCTTACTATGTCGGCAATCAGCCCACATATATGCGACTAATATACTCAATGAATAGCCGAACTAACTCTAGCATATTCACTGTCTTTTTGTTGAAATGAACCAACACCTTTTAGTCAACCAATTCCTGATTATCCAAATAGAATCATGGTCTCTATTCGTTGTGGATAATCCCTTAGAACTCTCAAGTTCTACATCTTACTCGTTGACTAACCATATACTTTACTTCCTTTGGCCAAATCTTTATATTTCAAGTGTCGACTAGCTTGAAATATCACTCGATGAGAAACTTCTCAATTAGGTACCGGTCAATCACTTTTTTTATTACCTCATCTTCATTATCTACTAAGTTTCCCATACCACCTAGTAACAACAAGATACTTTTGGCAATCCGTTATTGCAACTAGACCCTCTTAAATGCAGACATCCTTTGGCTAGCCAATAACTCCTTTTATATCTCACTAATTAAAGTGGGACAATGTCACCTCAGACATTCTTTTCATGGTAGTCGTAATCTTAACATTTTTTATTGGAATGGTGAATAGGGATCCCAACATCATATCTACCATCTAGGGAATCATGTCACTTATCGAACACTACCCTCTTTATGAGACTTACCGCTAGTGGTTGTGCCCGTCTCTTGACAATGGGGCCACTATAATTTAGGATGAGTACCATCTCATCACTATGGCACACCAGACATGAGCATCATGCGGATCATCAACGCACTACTCCTTAAGTGATTACAAGCAAGCACTCTTTTCTTTAAGTTGAAGGTCAAACTCTTGACAACTTTGTTCAACTGTAATGAAGGGGGCTTGGAATTAGATTCAAAGAGAGCCCATGGGCATAGGTATGGTCGGCCAAGTATGGAGGCCCAACGTTAATGAGTGTGAAATGGTGGGCAAGTATATAAGTGAATATTGTAACTATGGTCATACCATACTTTTACCAACATACTTTTATCAATGAATTGATACTTCTTGGAGCTTCATGCTTCTTGGCTATGGTGGTACTCCCTTGAGTGCATGTGGTACTCTCACAAGTGCATGTGGTACTCCATTATGAGTGCAATCTTCTCTCTTTCTTTTCCCCATCATTACAGTGGTATCAGAGCCTTGTCTTTGATCCATGATTTCTGAAAATTTTAAAAATTTTGCATTTTCTTGATTTTCTTGATTTGCTTGAAAATTTTCTTGATTTTCTTGATTTTGATTGAGTTCTTGATCAAGAAATGGGACATGGGGAGTGTGGAATACTTGGATTATCTTGAATTTTTTATTTGGGTAAAGTTTTGGGGGTCATGGGTTCACTGTGGACTAAAAAATTGGGGCAACCGCTCCAAAATTTGAAAGAAGGGACCAAAATTGGAGAAAAATTATGCTAATCATGATTAAGCTCCTTAATCAAAACGTTTTTATTGTATCCCTTCTCTTTGCTTGGATTTTGGGGAGCTTATGAGCATCAATCTTCAGTGGGATGCCAACCAAATCTTGGGGGTTTGATTGAGCATGATTAAGGCTACATATCAAGCTTAATTTTACAAGCTTTCATGAAGATTACATTCGTGAGATTGCAGCTCGGATTTTTTTATTTTTGCCTGTAGATTCGTGGGTTTCTGGCTGTGAAGGAAGCATGCTTCACGACTATTTTAATGGAGAGTTTTCGGACCATTTTTGTGTGCCGTGCTCAGGGATTTTGATTTCGTTTTTGCTTGAATCGGGGCTATATAGCCATTACATATCTTCTTTTGAGCATGCCAAGGCAATGCAAACTTATTACAGGTCAAAAAGCTGCATACGTTTTTTTTTTCTTACCTACGTTTTCCATAGCTGCATCAATGGTTGTGTTTAAGAGCTGTGTTTGCTGCGTTTTCTATAGCTGCATTTTACTGCGCTTTACTATGTTTCCATGCCATGGTTAAAAGCTTAAATATGCTTGAGTCTAGCTGAAGCATTGCAAAGATTAAGCCTAGCTACAAAGCACTTCAATAGCTACGTTTACTGTATTTTTTTTTCCCACATTTGCATAGTGTTGTTTCTGGATTGCTGTGTTTTTCTTGGGGTTGATTGCTACATTTTCATGGCCTTGGAGCAAAAAGAGCTTGCCTAGGCTTGGCTAAGAAGAGGCAAGATTAAGCTTAGCAACAATTGACTAAAAAGGGCTGCAAATCTACTACATGGAAAGAAGAAAGCTTCTAGGAGGAATGGTCCATTCAAGAGGTGTGGAAGGAGATGCTTACCAAGCTTTGATCATCCTCTTCATGTTTTAACCATCCCAAGTGTTTCAACCATCTCAAGTCTCAAGGCTTCAACATTCAAGCAATAATCATGGAGTAAGTCTCATTTTAAATGTTTGAATGCCATTGCTAAGAAGCTTCATTACAAGTGATATAAGGGGTGCTTATGGCTGCATTTTAAGTGCTTGGAATGCTGTTACTTTGCCTACTTCCATGAGTAGCATGATGGGAATGATGAGACTTTGAAGCTCTTGCATAGCCATTACATCTACGTAGCATTGAAAGGATTTTTGGATGCATCATATGAGCCCTTGATTTGCTTAAGTATTAAGCAAACACCACTCCTTTGGTGTTCATTGAACCAATTGGAGTGTACTTGCCATATGATTGATTGATTGATTGGTGCATTGATGAGAGCCATGGAGTAAAGGCAAAGGATTTGAAGTGATGCAAATCAGTGAATTGTGCTTGTGAATCACATGATTTTGGATGCTATGTGGATGTTGTTTTTGTGGTGATTGATGTGATGGAGCTACTTTGGATGAATTGGGGAAAGCATGAGTGCATGCTCTTTGTAATGATGAAATGAAATAGCATGATTCATGCTAAAAACATTGTAAGTACTCCTATCCTATCATTTTGAAGCTACATCCATATACACTTCACTTGTATTCCACTTCAATTCATAGTATCTAGTATGCTTGTGAGGGCATTAGAGGAGAGGCCCGGGGGGAGCATGGCATGAACTCTCCTTGTCGTGAGTGCTTTTGGTAAAGCAGCAAGGAGGGGGATTAGGTACTTGGATGTGAAGACTTGGCCCCAACTTGTGCCTAGAATCGGACTAGGTACGAGGGTGGGAAGGCTTGGCCGGGAGATCGACAAGCATAAAGCTCTTCTTTAACACACAATCGACTATATTGCAAGCATGCCGAGGCTATGGAAGCCATTGATCACTTGATTGGATATGCCATAGATGTTTGCTAGTGGTCAAAGCAGCATAAGGGTTACTTGAGAAAGCATATTCTTTTGATGATGATCATTTGGGACATTAGATCATGAGTGGATATTGGGCAATTGCTTTTACATTTTCATTGAGATTTGGGCCAAAATTACGAGGAACCTATGGCAAAAATTTTGTGATTTTCTACACTCTACAGTGGTCAAAGAAGTGCAATTCAGTCCCAACTCGCTCAAGATCTCTCAAGGCCCTTGGAAGTCTTAAAAGGGTGTCTTAAGGCGGTTCCAACTAGCTATCAAGTGGTGGATTCAGACACCATCTCAGGGTACAAAGTGGACAATTCTGTCAGGCTGAAAACCCTAATTTAGTAAAAAATTGTGTGGACTGAATTGAAGGTGTTTACATAGCTTGAGAACACCAATGAGCCAAATAGTTTTCAATTCCGCCGTGACCGTATGGATGGTCAACTCTCATAGTTGACTTTCAGCTAAAAGTCAAAACAGAGAGGTATAGGGGTGCTCGAAGTGGTGATCCAGGGTGACAAAAGTGTTCTTCTCATCGAGATGGACGTGGCAAGCCTTTGATCTTTCAATTCCGACATCGGTAGCACCAAAAACCTTAATTTGGTACTATAGGTGACCGTGAACAAGAGGGAATGCCTTTACATGACATGAATGTTCACATGGTGAATGAGAGCATGTCAGGGCACACAAGTGGAAGTGCACAAGTTTCTTTAAAGCACATTACTTTGGATATGCTAAAGGTTACTATCACCGAAGCTATGAAAGAGACACAAAGGGATATTTGCTTCCAAAACAGTGAGTTTTTGAGGCAAACCAGTGAGCATTTGCAGCAAAGCAATGTTATCATGGAGCAAATGTCCAATGCTATGAATGAGGGCTTCAAGAAGCTTGGTCATGGGGTAAATGAAGTGCAAAGGTGTGTGAAAAAGATTGATATTTCCCTTGATAGGACAAGAGGATGGTCACAACCACAAAGGTCATTTCCAAATCCATCATCATCTTGTGGGCTTAATCGGCATGGAAAGGTTGAAATTGAGGTGGAAACTTCCAATGGGTACACTCAAGGCATGAATATAGCACTTCAAGAGAGAACCCAAAAGATGTTTCTCATGTTGATTCACCATTGTCAAAGCCCTATGGAAAGGAAGAAAAGCATAGGCAAGATTTGATGGAGTTAAAACAAAAGGAAATAGCCATAATTTCCGATGAAGATAACAAAGATAGGTATGCACAATTATATGATGAGGTCATACATTCCAAGTTACCAAGGTCCTTGACAAAGGATGAATTTGTGGATCGTATGATTTCTACTTCTATTGGAAGCTTATGGTTAAAGCATGGTGAATCATTTGTGGAAGCTTTGCTTTCTTTTGATGGCGAAGGAGTCACTTGTATATAGCTCAAGGATTGGATTTGCAATTGGGATGCCTACTTTAGTGCATTTCCATGCAATGAAGGTGACAAAGTGAAGCAAGTGACATGCAAATTTGGAGGCAAAGCTAGACAATGGTGGTCGCAAGTAATGCATGAGTACAAATGGGATTGGGAAAATTTAGCCTATGAAGTGATACAGAACTTTGTGGCTACTCAAGAGCAATGGAGCTTTAGGGAAAAATGCATGCCATTATTACATGTGGATTCATTGCCTAAGTATGCCGAGGAATATTGATACCTGTCCTTCTTTGTGCCTAACACTGAGGAGAAGGAGATCATAGGTGGATTTATGCAAAAATTAGGCAAGGAGTTCATGATGCAAATGGTCCAATGCATCATGGATATTGACAATGACATTGCTCTTAATGAGATTATGTTGTTAGTGGAGCTCTTCTACAAGCCTACCCCATCTATACATGGGCTTTCTACTAGGAGTTCACTTTAGTCCACATCTCTTATTGGAAGCCATTGCTATGGGGACACTTCAAGTGATGAAGGCGATGCTAATGATTTGTGTCAAGTGGCTTCAATGCATGTATGGATGGTTGAAAATGAACCAGTGTGGATAGCCATGAAGATGCAAGTGTTGATGGGAAAGATGAAGAGAAAATGCATGGATCTTTTCTTGGAGAGAATTGTATGGATAAAGATGAATGCAATGAAACTCTTCTTGATGAGGGAGACAACTCTTATGAAGATCTTCATGGTGTTGCATTGCATGAGGGATTTGTGGTTACCGACCATGAAGATGTGGCTTATGATGTGGATTCACAAAATGAGGGTGTGGATGAAAGTAATAATCTGGTGGATGGTGATCCTTATGATTACATTTATGAGGAAAATGCTTTGGGTAATGATGATGATAATGCTTTGGTTTATGGAAGTGATTCATGGGTGGATTTTGATGGTGGATCATTGGTTGGTGATGACACTTCCAATCATGATGTTTCATACCCATTTGATCTTGGTATACAAGGAAAGATGCTTGATGTGGATTCATTTCCATATGATCTAAGTGGACGGCATACATTGCCACTTGAAGCGGATGGATTTCCATTTGACCCGGGTGGATACTATGCATTGCCATTGGAAGCAGAAGGGTTTCCTTTTGAATCGAGCATCTTTAAAAGTCAACCTTATTGATGGATACTCGGTGTGGTCACCTATTGCCTTATGCTTGAGTCTTCATGGAATAAGTACAGCTGTATGGTGCCTTTGGATAGCTATATGCATGGAATGGGATGATGATATGAAGGATGCCATTGCTGTAAATTTACTGTATGGATAGCCATGGTCATTGGTGTACTTCACCACTCATCAATCAACACTTAACAAGACTCCGTGGGCTTATGGATATCATAGAGAGCAGTCCATATGTACATCAAATAAGTGGACAGCTCTATGTAACACCATATTAGTGAATTTGGAAATTTTCCAATTCCCATTTTTGAATACTTAAAAAAGGGGGACATGGATAACATGTTTGTAAGTTTCTCAAAACCCTATCATATGACCTATCGTTGGAAAGCGCTTGAAAAATGGAATCTAAAGAGCTATAAAGCGCTCATTTTGGATTAGTGGTGTTCAAGTTATGGTTAATTCAAACTTTTGACCACGTGTCCCAAACTTGTGAGAAATTCCCATATTCCCCAATATGGTGTTATGTGGAGTTCTTTTGTGTAAGGCACTTTTAGAGATGCAACAAATGTACTTTCGCATTCATGAGGGAAGTCAAGAAGATTCCAAACAGCCCATACATTGCTCCATACATGGTTTCGAGGACGAAACCTTTGGGTGGGGATGGTTTATAATGAAGGGGGGCTTGGAATTAGACTCAAAGAGAGCCCATGGGCATAGGTATGGCCGGGTAAGTATGGAGGCCCAACATTAATGAGTGTGAAATAGTGGGCAAGTATATAAGTGAATATTGTAACTATGGTCATACCATACTTTTACCAATATACTTTTATCAATGAATTGATACTTCTTGGAGCTTCATGCTTCTTGGCTATGGTGGTACTCCCTTGAGTGCACGTGGTACTCCATCACCGAGTGCATGTGGTACTCCATTATGAGTGCAATCTTCTCTCTTTCTTTTTCCCATCATTACATTAACGAGTCTTTCGACCTTTCAACTTCCTTTATCTAGATAGCCATTTGATACTCACAAGGCCAAAGGCTATTTCAAACTAGGTACCATACCAATGACACCGTTGCCTTAATGTATGCACCATAGCATACGATTCTCTTTCATACTTAGTACTTTTCTTGGACCATGTCCAACTTCTTACGGAATAGATTTACCATCTTACAAAGAAAAGTTCCTATGCCATCATTAATCATATCCGTTTCCACCACAAAGGTTTAACTTGGATTGATCATTCTATTGCAAAATCTATCATAAGCTTCTAGAAACAGTAATATTGGGAGCTTTCCCCTTTCCTTAAAGTTGATCTGTCCTCTGAAAAAGTAATAGATAAAATCGCAAAGGAACATGCAATTAAAGTTAAATAACCAAAAGAAAGAAACCCACTCAAAATGCAAGAGTGAAAGGTTTCTAAATACATGTAACCACATGCTGAAATTCTTTGTGGTGAGGTAATCCAAACATAACATCAAAAGGTAAATTATCATTTCAAATAAATGATAAGCCATGTAAGAATACAAAAAAAAAAGCACACCATGGAGTGCATACAATATAAAATGCACAACTTTTGGTGATCATGATGCAAAACCGAAACCGTCAACCTTAACCTTAACGCTTCATCGCTTTAGTAAAAGCATCAAAGGACAATAAATAATAAAAAGCATAAGAACTCATAGACACCAAAAGATGTAGTCTGTAAAATTTTTGGAAAGTACCATAACTCGAATTCCATAGAGTTAAAAAATAAATGCATTCCCATCACTTTAGACCGGCTATAAATAACATCAAACGATTTACAAACAACATACTAATAGGACACACAAATAAGGTTGCTTGTCCTTTCCCTCACCCATATCCAACAAACCAAGCTTAAGGGAGTGGGATTTATTATGTCCCTTACCCATGCGATAGAAACTTAGATTCTCTTGTTTTGTTTTCTCATAGTCAACTTAAGAATGACTTTCCCTACAGTTGCCGATGTAATGAGTCACAGTGAGATTACGCATCTCACAATGATCCCATGCATCCCAATTTTGTTCCATCTCATTTTCTAGGAGGAACTTCTTTTTGAATAGATTCTCAAACCTGCCCAAATCGTAGGGTGGGTCTTAGACTCCGTGAGGCTCATACATCATTTGTAAGCCTTGCCCCTAAGGGATAGACGTGCTTTTAGGGCACACAAGTGCCCTAGCATTTGATGCAAGCTATGCAAATCCTGCCACTTTCGCAAGAAAGTAGTCACCACATCTTTATTTCTTTCTTTCTTCTCCTCGTTAAAGGTGGGAGGCTTTAAATCCTTTAGAACGATGGCGGTGTCTCGTGATAGAGACTCACTGACATTCACCTGGCCTCTATGGGCAACAGGAATATTAAACGTCCCTTCCCCATGAGGAGAAACATTCGATGTTCCTACCTTAGACACAAGTTGCGGGGTTTATGCCCTCAAACTTTTCTGGATTTCTTCCAACATAAGAAGAATCCTATCATGTGTAGCCTCTAGGCTAACCATACAAGACTCAAGACTTTTGAACTAAGTCAGACCGATCAAATTGTCATCAACCAGATCCTCATTCTCAAGATTAGTAATAGTGACATCGGGATTAGCCACAGCTTCTCCGTTTTCTGAATGTGACTAGGACCTACATCCGGACTCACATCCACATGCATAGTCTCAACAGGCATACTGGACTCCATGACAAATAAAAAGATGTGGAAAGGAAATAAAAATGACTCAACCACTGACCAACCTTCCCGCCTATGCAAAAGATCTGAATATACCGAATACGAATGTCCCGCAAAGCTGCAAGCTAGAGATCACGTAACCCTCAAACCAACAGCATCAATCTCGAACAATCCACGAACAAGGTTCCATTGGACGCAGAAAAGCAGCCTGTTCTTGAATGCAAAAGGTCCGGGGATGTCACTTGTTTGCTGCCCACGGCTCCTCAGATACGAGAGATAGATAGAGATCCTGTTTCTCTGCAGGAACAGCCCCTTATTTTTCCTTAAATATATATTTTTTTCTTTAAAAAAAACTTGGCTGTCGATGGCCGGAAGGACGACGGTCGTGTTGCTTTTGCAAAAAAACGACGCAATACTGTTATTGCAAAAAACGGCGGGGCTTAGGTATGCGTTGACTGTGTGCTGTAAGTGCTGGGTTGTAGTCTCACGCCTTGCGATGGCCGGCGTCGATTGTGGTGGTTGGGTCGGTTGTTTAGCCATGAAATATCACATGGCTGTGCGCGTGACTTTGGCATTGCCTCCCTCCCAGCGTTATGTTGCTGTACACCACAAGACAAATACTCTCTTTCCCTCCACATCTTCAGCGCTTTCTTCACACTTTCAGTGCTTTCGAGCTTCGTTACCAGCCTTCAGCAATTTGGAGTTCCTTCCCTATATGCAGCGTTCAACGATGAGGATTTTCAGCTCTCTGATACCAGTGTAAGGGCAACCATGGCTGCACAACTTCTTCACGGCAACCATGGCTGCACAACTTCTTCACCAAGACAAGCTGGGTGCTGAGAGCTCCTGGTTCTCCTCCCAACCACAACCAAAACTGCATGACTCTCTAAGATTGGACTCCACTCTTTTATTAGCTAGTAAGCTCTTCACATGTGCCCGGTCACTCTCACTAGTGTTCGGCGTGCAGACATTGAGGGATAGCAAGTTGGAAGCTGCTTTACCTAGCAGAACTCGTGAGGTTGTCATCATGTAGATTATTCTCATGTGGATCATGTTCTCATTTCTACTTTATGTAATGAGAAGGAACCTGTTTCTTTTGAGAAAACACAGGATGATGATCATTGGATGCATGCTATGCAGGATGAGTATAACTCAATACTCAATAATGACACCTGGTATTTGACAGATCTACCTCATTGGCAAGAAGGCCATTGGTACTAAGTGGGTTTACAAGTTAAAACGCAAAGAAGATGGTAGCAATGATCGCTACAAGGACAGACTTATTGCAAAGGGATATGCCCAGCAAAAGGGCATTGAAAAAGACTCTTTATGGCCTTAAGCAGGCTCCTAGAGCATGGTATGAGAAGTTACAAATGATTTTTGCAACAGTCCAACAGAGAGTACTCTCTATGTGAAGAGGAGTAAGGACATATTTTTGTTCATCGTTCTATACGTTGATGACATGCTGCTCACGGGACCCGATATAGATCAGATTTCAGCCTTTAAGACTGATTTGCAGTCATCATTTGAGATGTTAGATTTGGGGCCGTTGCATTACTATTTGGGGATTCAGTTTATGCAACACAATGATGGCATTGTTATGCTACAGTCTAAATATATATAGAAGCTATTGAAGAGGTTTAATCTTGAAGACTGTAAACCTGTGGCTACACCTATGGAGAGACAGGTACTCAACTTAGTCTTCAAGATGCAAGAGACTCTTTTGATGCTAGTTTGTATTAGCAGGCTGTTGGATCCCTTCTTTATGTATGCAACACGAGGCCAGATATACAGTATGCGGTCTCACAGTTGAGGAAATTTATACATAGCATAGGTACGAAACATTGGCAAGCTGTTAAGCAAGTTTTTCGCTAGGCACTCAATATTTTGGATTTTTTTATTCCAAAGGGGTTGAGTCACAAATGCATGCTTTTTGTGATTCAGATTGGGTTGGATGTTATGATACACGAGTGTCCACTAGTGGGTTTTGCTTTTGCCTTGGTGATTCATGTATATCATGTGTAAGATTCCTCCTCAGCTTAAATAATGAAAAAGCTTTTACCTCAATCCCCTGTAATCTTTCCCTATTTCAGAATGCAAGAAAATATTATTTTTTCTTTTTTTTTAAACCTAAAAGAGAAAAAAAATTCTAGAGAGAGGTAATTCAATATTGAGATATTTTTAGATATAAAAATTCTCCTAATATCTAAAATATATTTTTCTAAAACAAAAGTTTAAAATAAATTCTCCAATGTGCATTAGGAATCAATTAAAAATGATATAAGGGAGCTTAGCCTAACAATCTAGATTTTTAAAAATTTTTGGATTATGGTCCAATTAAGGTTCCTATGGGCCAATAGGATTAATCCAAGTGTTGGGATGAGATAAATCCAATGAATAAAAGAAAATACCCAAAAATGAGTAAATGCTCACATAAGATGAAGAGTTGACTGAGTACAAGGTTTATTAGTTAAAAATTAAGAGATATTACTAAAAAAATGAGATATTTTGGAGAAATGATGAATTTTTGACACTTTGGTAAGGAGAGGGGGACCTTTGAGGTAGGCGCCTCCTTCACATGTGGGAGGGTTTTTAATTCAAAAAAATTGTGATATTTTTATCTCTTCTCTCTTTCCTGGATCAAACTGAATCAAAAGGGGAGCCAAATTGGTCCAAATCTTGTCCAAATTTAGTCAAACTGAATCTAGAAAATTCTAAAACCTAGTTGGACTCAGTTAGTGGCCTCCCTCACCTATAAATAGACCCTCATTCTTTTTAATTCTTATCTGTGAGCTATACCATGCCAGTATTACATTAAAATAATCATATTTTCTATTATCCCTTTAAAATCCTCTACTTTTGGGTAGCTTAGAGCTTCTCTCTCTCTTCAACAACTCTTGAAGCTCTCTTCTCCACTTGCTAAACCAATTGATTGGTTGGGGGCTTCACTTCTAGAAAAAAAAGCAAGCTAATCTTTGAGGTAAGAATGAATTTGATGGTTTTTTGTTAATATTCTCAAATGACTTCTCTTCTCAACCCCTCTAAAGCTTGAGAAGTTTTCTAGTTGGTTATTTTAAATTCAAATCAAGCTTTCCCTAAGAATTTTAATGTGTAATCAAGAAAAAGTTAATCTTTATATGCTTAATTAAAATGCTTTCTTATGTATATCTCTCTCTCAAAAAGAATAGTCATTCCTATGGCTAATTCTTTAGCAAAAGAATGCTTCTCATTGATATATTCTTAATTATAACCAAACTCTAAGGTTGTTTAATTAGAGAATTAAAAAATGGTATTTTTATGCTTTTATGTTAACAAAATAATGGTTAATTCTTTTAAATTATTTATAAGTAGTTAAAAACTACTTTAATTGATTCTAAATGGGAAAGAGATAATCCTATCAAGTTGGAAAAAGAGGAATAATGGAAATATCTTAATCTAGTATAATAATTATAATTAAGTTTATGATTATGGTTAAAATTATGATTCAAATTCATAGTTTAGATTTAAGTTTAAGAATAGATCTTCTATCATATTTGCATTACAATGTTTTATTCTTTTAAGAAAAAAATTAAAAATTATCAGTAATAGTAGCGAAGCTATGGTAAAATTTTTAGAAAATAATACATATCTTATTTTTATGCATAATGCTAAAAGAGGACTTCCTCCCATATTCTAGGATTGGACATCCTATGTAAAAAGAATGATTTTCATCATATTCATGCGAAATAAATTTTTAGTATTTATGCATAAATATTTAATTAAAAGAAAAGAGAAATTTTTGGTAAATTTATTTTTATGTGAAAAGAGGAATTCCCATGATAATTGAGATCCAAGTAATTAAATAGTAAAAGAGAAATTTTTGGCATATTTAAAATAATGGATATTTTTATTTAATTTAAAAAAGAGAAATTTTAGATAAACTTATTTTATGATAAAAGAGGAATTCCCATGACATTTGGAATTCAATCATTTAAATACGAAAAGAAGAATTTTAAGCATATTCAAAAAAATGGATATTTGTATTTAATTAAAAGAAGAATTATAATGGTATTTTAAGTAGAGAAAGGTTTAAATTAAATTTTGGTGATAAAAGAGGAATTTTCACCATAATTCCACCTAGAAACTTAGGGTTGATAATTAAATTGGTAGATAGAATATTCTTAGATATTTTAGGTAAATCACCAAATTAATATTTATCCAAAATTAGATTAATGAAAGAAGAGTGTTTTTATTAAAACCTTATATTCTTATATAGAACAATTTCTTAATCTATTATGGTTACGAAGGAATGAAATTCATAAAGTTAGAATTTTTCTTACAGTTAGAAGTTCAGTAGATTTTTTATCTGAAGAAAATCCTTAGGAATCAAAGTTAGAAGTAAATCGAATAATTTTAGTTAGACCATGACTGTGAGAGGGGCTTCCAGTAAACTACTTGCCCATCTCTCGAATCTGAATCAAGCAAAAACCTTGTGACCAATTCCAATTCTTGACACAAAGAATAGACTACCGTTGAATTAGCATAGTTTTCCCTTAACCGAAATCACCAAGAATCTAGTTGGAAATTCAGTCAAATGATAAGTAGATTACCCTGATGAGAGATCAATGATTCTTAAGCAACACATAGCTCGAGGACACTCCACCCATACCCCCAAATCTTGGCTTGTCTGGGTAGATAGCACAAGTGCTCCCACCAACCAACACATATCTCGAGGACCCTCCAACCCTACCCCCCAAATCTTGGCTCATCTAGGTTTATAAATTGATTGATAGATGTGCACCCACTCCTGAACCACTGGTGATCACATGAGATTAGTGGGACAATTATGAATGATGACGCATCATAGGGACTTATTATATAATGATGTATTACATGGAGATGTATAGCATAGTGTGCAAGCAGTTGTCACACCTTGCATCATCTTGGTGACGATGTCCATGTTGACGATGATATTTTATGCTCGTCATAACTTTCCACCCCTTATAGGGGTAGTGTAGAATTATGAGAGGCACCAAACTAGATCTGTGGTAATGCCATGCTTTATGCCTCTTTATGGAATGTGCATAACCTTTTGGTGGTGGTGTCAAAAACATGCTCCTAACCTCATAGGATAAAGAAGTATTTTTTGAAATGCCATCATGGAGTCTCTCCCTCATGGAGATCATTAGATCATTAGAGGTGACTTCAACATGGTTGAGCAACCCCCATGAATGAGAATAGGGGACATGAAGGCATTATTCACACTTGAAAGGGCATCTTGCAAGAGATTTATCTTTTCTTGCCCATGGTAGGGGCTCTTGGTTTAGAGGATGAGTTCCATGGGAAGCCATATTCACTCCTCTTTTCCTAGAGTAATTGCAAGAGTGATGCATGTTGTATTTACGACTGCTTAGACCCTTGTTATGTTGATGAGTGGGCACTTAATAAATGTGGCACTATCTTCATTACTCAAGGAAAATCAAATTTAGATCATTATCCTATGGTTTTATGCATTAGAGATTTGGGGAGCTAGAACTCTACTCTTGAGTATGAATACTAGAGTCGCTTTACTCATATGCAGAGTTATCAACAATGATTGAGGATGGATATTTGGATAGCTTATGATGCTTATGACTCTAGGCAAGCAGTTTCTCTTTCCTTATTTTTCACAAAGTGTGGACTTAGTTAGGAGTCAAAAGATCTTGAATAGAGAGAGAGCCACCAGACATAGAGATTATGTGCTTTTTTTTATAGGGATCTTGAGAAACACTTTGATGCCCCAGTGGATCTCAGATGCATTTTATGCATTAGAGTAGAGCTAAGTTGCAAGATTCTTTTGAGAAACATGTAAAGTTTTATTATCATGCATAGAGTTATTTTAGATTTTGATATGAGAGGTCGATACATCAAGTATTTCTTTGCTACCCCATGACCTCTCCCATAATAGGGAATATGTTATCCAACTACAGTAACATTTAGGGAGTTTTGCACTTAGAGCTTGACATGGTCAAGAGGATTGCTTCTTATTTTTATTGCTGCTAACTACAGAGGCTCAACATCCTAGAAGGTTGGAAGTCCCAACCTAGGCTAATTTTGGATGACATGTGTTACTTGATGCCCCTTTTTTGGAAGATGAGCTTAGACATGTAATTCAAGCATCATCACATAGTAAATAACCTAGGAATGATTAGCCTCTAAACTATGCTTTTCATGAGTGTTTGAGATGCCATTGGGGATGAGATCACTATGGCATTATAGGATATGTAGAACATGGGCTCTATGTCTCCTTTTCTTATTGAGGGTCTTATTCCCTCATCCTAAGGGTGGTGATAAGACTAATATGGCCTAGTGGAGGCCTATCACATTACATGGAGCTACATACAAAATTCTTGCCAAGGTAGTGAGCATTAAATTGCAAGAAATGTTATAGATAGTCATTCATGACACACATAATTGATTATTCCTCTAAGGAAGAAGTATTTTCATAACATTTTTCTTTTGGGAGAGGAAATGGACTAGGTCAAGGCAAGTAATCAACACATTTCGATTTTTTTTTATCTTTTCATTTTCTCGAAACTTTTGGCTTTCCACATTCCAAAAAAACCATTGGAATTTCGAAATTTTTTGACCGTTCGTATTCTAAATGCGTTCGGGGTAAATTAAAATTTTTAAAAAGTTCTTGAAAATTAGTGAAAAATTAGACAAAGGTTATTTTAAATTTCTGGAAAATGTGGAGTTGGTGTTTGGCATGTGGTGTGTCCATTCAGGCGCCCATGACCATTCAAATTTCTTAAAAAATTAGAAAATCCAATAAATTTGTAAAATTTTATTAGATTTGAGAATTGTCGGGTAGAATTGGAAATTTTGTGAATGATGGGATTCTCAGAAAAAATTAGGAATTTCTTAGAAATTATTTTTAGAAATCCTAGAAATTGGTATTTTTAAAATATCAATAGTATTTTAGCAAGTTTATTTGCTGGAAATTTTTTGGAAAAATATAGGTTTGGAATGCCATAAGATAGCTTTGGTGGAATTCAAAATTATTGTATTTTAAGGCCCTATAAAATTAGAGAAAATTAGAAAAAAATCATGATAATTCTTTTTCTCGAGAACTTAATATTTTCAAGGGTTATTTAATGTTGAAGTACGTTTTCTCGTGCTGACATTAGATAGATGCGGGTTAGTCGCATATTATTAATATGATTGTACCTCGTATTAGTAGTTATATCTGTTTGGATTAATATGATTGTACCTCGTATTAGTAGTTATATCTGTTTGGATTAATTCTAAATGATATTTTCATGATTGTACCTCGTATTAGTAGTTATATCTGTTTGGATTAATTCTAAATGATATTTTCATGATTGTATCTCGTATTAGTAGTTATATCTGTTTGGATTAATTCTAAACGATATTTTCATAATTTTTTACCATTCTTTTTGTACATGCTCCTTAATTTCTTTTGACGGCTAAAATTTTTGTTCAAAGTGTGTTTCACCTTTGACACTTTTCCATGATAATTTATTTTGCACTTGTTTAAGTGTGGTTTGTGCTTAATTTCTTAAGCCTAAGATAAATTCTATCATGGGTCAGTTGATCGGTTTGTTTTGGTGGATTTTATTGGATGTTTTTCAAGTTTTATATGGACTCATCAGGTTCTGCCTAGATCATTTGTGTCTAGGGGTTTTTTAATAAGTGCTACACGCATGTGTTTCACTTTCTTACTTTGGAGTTTTGCTTGAACGAGACAATGTTCATATACTCCGGAGTGATGAGTTGGCATTTTAATGCTTCTTTTGGCATGATTAATGTCCATTCAATGGTATGCATTGATTTTTATGATCAACTATGGTTTTCATGGATTTGAGGAGCTTCTATGCTGTTATCCATGGTTTTATAAGTATCTTTTGATCTTTTGGATAATATCATGTGCTTTGAAGGTAGCATTTGCCTTCGTTTTTTACACATAATTTTGGAGTATATTGCTTGTACTCTTGTACATATTCCAACTCGGATACCTAGTTGCTTATATATCTAGGTGAGTTATTTTTCTACCCTAACTTTATTGTGTTTTGGGTAGTTATCATTAGAAAGGCGCCAATAATTCAAAATTCTTTTCTAATGATGTACTCGATAAGGGTTATTCCTTGATGTAGTCTCAATGTGAAAGTCTGGATAAGGCCGTCTTATTCCTTTTATACAGGATTTTATTCATATTTTCTTAGACGGCATACTAGGGAGTTTCAAATTGTTAAGGTATGTATGGGTGGTATCATGGTGGTATGGGACGCTAGTGATCCCTCACATATATTATCTTATGAGATAATTTGGGCTCAAGATTGTTGCTTTGCTTACATCACTTAGCATGTTGAACATTCAAAGACAATCTCATTTTCTAAATTCACTAGAAGTTATAGTGTGGGCATTCTCTAGATAAACTTCTTTTATCTATAGCCTACATGTTTTGATGAGGGTTATCTCGTCGGCATTTTCACTTGTTGAAATCTCTTTCTTTAGAGTTCAAACAAGTTTATCTTGTTGTGTTCGGATAAGGAAATTGGGATTTATTCTTTGTTGGCATTTTCATTCTCTAGTTCCGTACTTTAGGTGATTTATACAGTTAACCTGATGGTTTACGGATGGACATATGTGACTCATCGAGATGCTCTTGACTCTCTATGTTTATATGGGTAACTCGGGACGTCGATTATTCCATATGCAGATGTGGGTATGTCGTGGTGCCGATGAATCCTTGGTTTTTGCTATTATAATGCCATGTTTTCTTGCTTTATTCCGAATGGTTTACAACGAGGAAATTACTTTGAGTATGAATTCCTCTGATCATCCACAATCTGATGGGCAAACAGAGCGTATGAATCAGATTGTAGAGTATATGCTTTGTGCATATGTCTCTAGAAAATCATCATATTGGAAAAAAATACATTCCAATGATGGAATTTGCCTATAACAGTTTTAAATATACGGCTATTGGTTTTAGTCCGTGCATACTTATGTATGGGTATCAACCCAGGGCACCTATTGATGTCGGTCTTAAGGACATCGAGCTTGATGCATCGAGGGATTTCTTGCAAGATATGTAGGAAATGCTAACCGAAGCTTGGGATTCTATCAGGAGTGCTCAGGATAGAGTACGATTTTATATACTGATAGAGGATGCTCATCTCGGTCTTTTGAACCAAGAGCGTTGGTTTATTTTAATGTTCCTAAAGATTCTCAGACTTTGTCAATAGAAAAATGCTCGAATTTATCTCCTAGATATTGTGGTCTATTTTCGAGTTATACATCGGATTAGTACGGTTGCGTTTGAACTTAAAACTACCTCCACATGTTAGAGTTCATCCAGTCTTTTATATCAATAGATTGAAAGGAAAACTGGGAGGTGAGGATAACACAGTTACTCCTCAAGAACTCGTTGAAGTCGAAGATTTATCCTATGTTCCACATGAACTTGATAAGGTACTTGAATTCAGGGAAAGGAAACTTTCTAGTTGACTAATCCCTGAGGTTAAAATTAGCTGGAAAGATAAGGAAATAGAGGATTCGACTTGGAAGTCGGTTGATATTATTTAATGCAGTTCTTCTTTTCATTGCAAGAGTGCAATGTTTAAGAGAGGGGAAGTATGTTATATGCACATTATGTGTGCATATACTAGGAGGCTAACCCACATTAGGCTTATGAGCACGGGAGCATGAGAACAAGCTCTCGTGGAGCATGGGTTAGGACTAACTTTAAGGGTTAAGGTTAGGGTCAGGCATCCAAGGGTCACACATGGGAAATGGAGAGTTAAGAGTCACTTGAGGGCCCTCCTATATAGTAGCGGCATGGGGCACTTTCAAGGGAGGCTTGGGGGCTTGGAGGCTTAGGCTATGGTCTCTTGTGTAGACGTCCATATGTACTCACCTACCGTTTCACACTATAGCTACATGTTATTGGATTGTAGTTATACCTCTTGATGGTATGGGACATCAAGGTAGAGGTATGATGTATTTCATTTATAATTCATGTGTGCATTCCTTGGACTCAAGGGTGGTTGGGTGGTTGAGTTTATGCTTGATTTATGCATGTTTATGCTTAACAATTATCTAGAGAGATCTTAGGGTTTTAACAGTGATATCACAACAATCTCTAGTTAATTGTTGTTGATTTTTTTGAAGTAAATTTTAATATTTACTAATAAAAATATTATTTTATTGATTTGTGTTGATGATTTAAACGTGGATTGTCAATATGACAATTGGAACACATGTTACTACAATTCAATGGACGAATTGACATTGCGGGGGGATTCCGTGAGTTTAATGCTATTTTTTTCTATTTTTTTGTGGTTTAAAATAAGCATTAATGAATTTTTTTTCAAAAATACCACATGTTTTACTGTGGATTTTTTTGGTAGAATGGATTCCTTGAATTTCTAGAATTTTAAGGATTTTTTTTCTAATTTGTTAGAAATTTTTTGAGCATTTTTATGATTAAAAATATATTTTTAATACATTTTAACGGGTTTTTTCGCGGGTATGCGATCAAATTCCTGTCGATTTTATGCTGAAATGACAACATGTTGATGCATGAAATGCTCTCCCGTATGCGTGGGATCCTCTCCACCTCTCAATTCTAATTTTCCCGTGTGAATTTCTCTTAAAAAGGATTTTTTATTAAACATTAATCATAATTAATATTAATTATGATTACGTAAAAGTTTAATTAAAAACCTTAATCAAAAGATTAATTAAGGTTAACCTCTCTGTTAACAGAGAGAGAAGAGATGGAAGGAGAGAGAAGGAAAGGGAGAAGAAGGAGAGGAAAGAGGGAGTTTTTTTCACTCTCCCTCTCCCACTCTTTTGCGCATAGGTGGGGGGGGAGAGAGAGAGAGAGAGAGAGAGAGAGAGAGAGAGAGAGAGAGCTGCGCAGCAATCGGCGGTGGCGGTGGAAAAAATGTCCCCCTCCCTAAGAAAAATCAAAACCCCATAAGCTAATTGAAGCTTATTAAAATTATATTTTTTATTTTTTAAAATAAGTCTTTTTATTACAAAAAAAAGCTTTCGAATTTTTTTAAAAAAAGCTTGAAAAAAAAAGCCTGAAAAATTATGAGAAATTATGGGATTTTAGGAAAAAATCTCTGGAAATTTTTGAATTTTTTTCTCTTAATTTTTTTTGGCTTTTCATCTTTCGAAAAACCTTTGGCTTTCCGTTTTCCCAAAACCTTTTGGCTTTCCAAATTCCGGAAAAACTTTTGACCTTCCGTATTCCGGAAACTTTTGACCTTTCACATTCTGATTTTTTTTGTCTTTTCATTTTCTTGAAACTTTTGGCTCTCCATATTTCGAAAAAACCATTGGAATTCCGAAATTTTTTGACCGTTCGTATTCTAAATGCATTCGGGGTAAATTAAATTTTTTAATAAAAAGTTATTAAAAATTAGTAAAAAATTAGACAAAGGTTATTTTAAATTTCTAGAAAATGTGGGGTTGGTGTTTGGCATGTGGTGTGTCCATTCAAGCGCCCCGTGACCATTCAAATTCTTTAATATATATATATTTTTAACCCAAAAAATTAGAAAATCCAATAAAATTGTAAATTTTCATTAGATTTGAGAATTGTCGAGCGGAATTGGAAATTTCGTGAACGATGGGATTCTCAGAAAGAATTAGAAATTTTTTGTAAATTATTTTTAAAAATCCTAAAAATTG
Source organism: Cibotium barometz (assembly GCF_041138505.1). NCBI lineage: Eukaryota > Viridiplantae > Streptophyta > Polypodiopsida > Cyatheales > Cibotiaceae > Cibotium > Cibotium barometz. Next base: position 11,223,425 of record NC_141077.1, on the reverse strand, counting down.
GTATTTTTAAAATATCAATAGTAATTTAGCAAATTTATTTGCTAAAATTTTTCTGGAAAAATATAGATTTGGAATGCCATAAGATAGGTTTGGTGGAATTCAAAATTATCGTATTTTGAGACCGTATAAAATTAGAGAAAATTAGGAAAAAATCATGATAATTCTTTTGTCAAGAATTTAATATTTTCAAGGATTATTTAATGTTGAAGTACGTTTTCTCGTGTTGACATTAGATAGATGCGGATTATTCGCATATTATTAATACGATTGTACCTCGTATTAAATTCTAGACGATATTTTCATGATTTTTTACCATTCTTTTTGTACATGCTCCTTAATTTCTTTTAGTGGCTATATTTTTCGTTCAAAGTGTGTTTCACCTTTGACACTTTTCCATGATAATTTATTTTGCACTGTAAGTGTGGTTTGTGCTTAATTTCTTAAGCCTAAGACAAGTTCTATCATGGGTCAATTGATCGGTTTGTTTTGGTGGATTTTATTGGATGTTTTCCAAGTTTTATATGGACTCATCAGGTTCTGCCTAGATCATTTGTGTCTAGGGATTTTTTAATAAGTGCTACACGCATGTGTTTCACTTTCTTACTTTGGAGTTTTGCTTGAATGACACAATGTTCATATACTCCGGATTGATGAGTTGGCCACTAATTTTAATGCTTCTTTTGGCATGATTAATGTCCATTCGATGGTATGCATTGATTTTTATGATCAACTATGGTTTTCATGGATTTGAGGAGCTTCTATGCTTTTATCCATGAAGGATCTTTTGATCTTTTGGATAATATCATGTGCTTTGAAGGTAGCATTTGCCTTCGTTTTTTGCACATAATTTTGAAGTATATTGCTTGTACTCTTGTACATATTCCAACTTGGATACCTAATTGCTTATATATCTAGGTGAGTTATTTTTCTACCCTAACTTTATTGTGTTTTGGGTAGTTATCATTAGAAAGGTGCCGATAATTCAAAATTCTTTTCTAATGATGTACTCGATAAGGGTTATTTCTTGATGTAGTCTCAGCAGGCCATCTTATTCCTTTTATACAGGATTTTATTCATATTTTCCTAGACGACATACTAGGGAGTTTCAAATTGTTAAGATATGTATGGGTGGTATCATGGTGGTATGGGACTAGTGATCCCCACATATATTATCTTATGAGATAATTTGGGCTCAAGATTGTTGCTTTGGTTACATCACTTAGCATGTTGACCTCAACATTCAAAAAAAATCTCATTTTCTAAATTCACTAGAAGTTATAGTGTGGACATTCTCTAGATAAACTTCTTTTATCTATAGCCTACATGTTTTGATGAGGGTAATCTCGTCGGCATTTTCACTTGTTGAAATCTCTTTCTTTAGAGTTCAAACAAGTTTATCTTGTTGTGTTCGGATAAGGAAATTCGGATTTTTCCTTTGTTGGCATTTTCATTCTCTAGTTCCGTACTTTAGGTGATTTATACAGTCAACCTGATGGTTTACAGATAGACATATATGACTCATCGAGACGCTGATGACTCTCTATGTTGATATAGGTAACTCGGGACGTCGATTATTTCATATGCAGATGTGGGTATGGCGGGGCGTCGATGAATCCCTGGTTTCTGCTGTTATAATGCCATGTTTTCTTGCTTTATTCCGAATGGTTTACAACGAGGAAATTACTTTGAGTATGAATTCCTTTGATCATCCGCAATCTGATGGGCAAACAGAGTGTATGAATCAGATTGTAGAGTATATGCTTTGTGCATATGTCTCTAGAAAATCATCATATTGGGAAAAAATATCTTCCAATGATGAAATTTGCCTATAACAGTTTTAAATATACGGCTATTGGTTTTAGTCCGTGTATACTTATGTATGGGTATCAACCCAGGACACCTATTGATGTCGGTCTTAAGGACATCGAGCTTGATGCATCGAGAGATTTCTTGCGAGATATGCAGGAAATGCTGACCGAAGCTCGGGATTCTATCAGGAGTGCTTAGGATAGAGTACGATTTTATACTGATAGGAGACGCTCATCTCGGTCTTTTGAACCAGGAGCGTTGGTTTATTTTAATGTTCCTAAAGATTCTCAGACTTTGTCAATAGAAAAATGCTCGAATTTATCTCCTAGATATTGTGGTCTATTTTCGAGTTATACATCGGATTAGTACGATTGCGTTTGAACTTAAAACTACCTCCACATGTTAGAGTTCATCCAGTCTTTTATATCAATAGATTGAAAGGGAAACTGGGAGGTGAGGATAACACAGTTACTCCTCAAGAACTCGTTGAAGTCGAAGGTTTATCCTATGTTCCACATGAACTTGATAAGGTACTTGAATTCAGAGAAAGGAAACTTTCTAGTTGACTAATCCCTAAGGTCAAAATTAGGTGGAAAGAGAGGGAAATAGAGGATTCGACTTGGAAGTCGGTTGATATTGTTCAGTGTGCAGTTCTTCTTTTTATTGCAAGGGTGCAATGTTTTTAGAGAGGGGAAGTATGTTATATGCACATTATGTGTGCATATACTAGGAGGCTAATCCACATTAGGCTTGTGAGCATGGGAGCATGGGAACAAGCTCTAGTGGAGCCTGGGTTAGGACTAACCTTAAGGGTTAAGGTTAGGGTCAGGCATCCAAGGGTCACACATGGGAAATGGAGAGTCAAGAGTCACTTGTTGAGGGCCCTCCTATATGATAGGGACATGGGGCACACCCAAGGGAGGCTTGGGGGCTTGGAGGCTTAGGCTATGGTCTCTTATGTAGAGGTCCATATCTACTCACCTACCATTTCACACTATAGCTACATGCTATTGGATTGGAGTTATACCTCTTGATGGTATGGGACATTAAGGTAGAGGTATGATGTATTTCATTTATAATTCATGTGTGCATCCCTTGGGTGGCTCGGGGGTGGTTGGGTGGTTGAGTTTATGCTTGATTTATGCATGTTTATGCATAAGATCTTAGGGTTTTAACAATTGCGTTGAGCTGTGAGCTCTATTAGTACTCGTGTGCATTGTGGTGTTGAATCCTTCTGGGACATGAGTTGCGGAACCTTACTGACACCAGCTCGGCCTGCAATGATTCTTGTCATGTCTGCCTCTTGCAACCATGTTCAGGTTCCTTTGACCATTGTGTCATGATTAACCTGCTTATGATCCTGGGCATAAGATCCTTGAGCTTGAGCTTGCTGTAGCCTTCATGACACCATGTTGGCCTTTACATAATCTCTCACCTTTGGAAGTTGTACCCTTGTACCTATGAGCCTTGATGCTCGAATGTTTGTTTGCTCATATTTCATGAGCCTAGTTGCTCGGATGTTGAAGCTTGAGGACACAAGTAGCTTAGTAGGCTAATCCCAAGTCAGCTATTTGAGTTGTCTTCGAGCCTTTGAGTACCTATTATGCATCCTGTTTGCCCTTTGAGCGGTTGAGTATAGATGCTGCCAACAAAAACCAAGTGCTGTCTTGGAATCCAGTGAACACTCTGCCACTAAGCATTCACCAATACATAGCACAATTGCCACCTTGTGCACATGCTCTTTTCTTCTTTAACTTCACCTGGCCCAAGTCTCACCATCTGACTTCGATGAGAGCAATTGCCACCTTGCTGCCATCATCCAACCATAAGTACATTGCCACCTGCACTCCTGGCTATTTCCATCCTTCAAGTTCCCCTTGGTATGCATATGTGCCTTCATGGTCCTATCTTGACCTCATGTAGCACGTTGAATTCCAATCTCTGTTTGCCCTCCCTAGATTTCTCCAGTTTGGGCCGGCATGGACCTCGAAGTGTTTGATACACCTAAGAGTCCATGGATTGCAATTTCAGTTTTGTGACCTTCTTGTGTGATACTGGTTGCACGGCCACTCTGATATGACCACTATGTTGGGTCCTTCTGTGATATGATATATGAATAGGAGATATTGGTGCCATGATTGGACTCACCCTCACCCGAATGATGATACCCTTGCCAGCTTTACTTGCCCGACTGCTGACCTTCTGTCGACCCACATGATGATATAGATGATGGGGTTATTGGTGCCGTCTTTGGTCTTACCCTCACCCGCATATCAATTGTGAGAATGGCTTCCGCTTCCCAGTAGCTTCCACCAACTCCATTTACCTTGCCAGCTTTACTTGCCCGGCTGCCGACCTCTTGTCGACCCACAATATGATGTAGCAGGAGTTTCAAGCCGCCCCACTCTGACTCTTCGATCGGGTTCATTCACATTCCCGTCGGATTGTGTATTCATATGGATAGGATGCTGCACTCAGCTGACAGGGGGTTCAAGCCCCTTTCATAAGTTCTCCGCTTGATATGGGGGTTCAAGCCCCTTTCATAAGTTCTTCGCTTGATATGGGGGTTCAAGCCCCTTGGATGCTGCTAACAGCTGACAGGGGGTTCTAGCCCCTTTTATAAATTCTCCACGTGATATGGGGGTTCAAGCCCCTTCGATGTTGCCTTCAGCTGATAGGGGGTTCAAGCCCCTTTCATAAATTCTCCACTTGATATGGGGGTTCAAGCCCCTTGCATATGATTGCATCTGAAATGGGGGTTCAAGCCCCTTGCATATGATCTTTGACTGATATGGGGGTTCAAGCCCCTTGCATATAATTTCCATCTGATGTGGGGATTCAAGCCCCTTACATATGATCTCGTATCCATGTGCGCAGCTTCATTGACTTTCATGTTCAATCTGATGCCTTTTGCAAATATATATATTATGATCTCTCAAATGAATGATGTGGCTCCATTTCCACAAGGCTCATCATGGCCTTAGCGGACACCTTGCCGCTTAGTGGATACAATCCCGCTTGATATATATATATGGATGTATATATTCCTAACATTAGGGCCAATTTGGATGAAAAAAGGACTGTTTAGGGTTTCTCTATTCTTGATCTAAGGGTCAAGGAGGAGCCACGTGTCAAGAAGTATGGCATTTTTGTACACGTGTCAAGATCTCCTTCACTTACTTTTGGAACATTTTGCACTATTTTAGCCATAACTTTTGCATATGAACTCCAAATTTAGCGCTCAAATGGTCCATAGGTGGCGCTTGATGAGATCTATCCAATGAGTACCCATGTTGAATAGTTTTGGTAAGATCTTCATGGTCTTTTTTAAGTTGCCCCTTTTTAGATCCTTAGACAGCCCTTTTCTTGTCCAAATTGGCCCTAATGATGATTCGGCTTGGCGGCTTTGCATTCTTGCTCTTCTATATGTTTATCTGATATATATATAGTACCATGCCGACACAACGGTCCCATACCCGCTGCATCAATCTTCAAAAGATCAGCTCCCAGCCCCATAACTGGTCACTTTAATGCATACATGGCCCCTTTGTTGCTTCATTGATATCTATATGCATATACTTCATGATTCCACCTTAGATCGACCTTGTAGGTTCCATTCACATGCCGTTTCTTCCAGGAGGAGTACCTTCAGCGCCCCTCACGCTACAGTATGCTGGTGTCAACAGTCACATGCAAACTTCATCCATGCGTCTGCACAAGAACAAGCCTTCTCCACTCACGGTTCTTCGTACTTGCCTCATGCTAGTCTCCAGCTTCACCACTACAAGCCTTCTCCTCCAAGGGTACTTTGGTCTTGCATCATGTCACTTTCAACCCAATACATCTGCATCCTTGTAGCTTCACAGCTCTTCATTTCGGCCAATGACCTGATTCAAGTTGATCCGGCTTCCCACACCGTTTCTTCTTGGCACTTGTATTGCGGTCTATTCCACATGCTGATTTTTCTCAATTCCCATATGTTCATGCATTCAAAATTCCACATACCCATTAGTTCATATCAATATGTATATTCAAAAGATATGCCTCCCGGATCACACCATTTGGCTAACTCCACATGATTGTCTTGATTCCCCTGACAAATGATCTTATTGTGGCGTTTCCAGCCCGCAACCATGAAGTCGGGTGCTGCTGGTCTCAAATGTGCCACTATATTTGGATTGCCTGCCTTTGCCGTTTTCTTCAAAGCTTCACCTTCCATGGTGGTTATCTCATGTGAGGTCCCGAGCCCGCTGTTCTTCTGACTCGAAGTGCTGTCAACCCCACTAGGACCGAGTTTCATGTATCTCTGATTCTCCTCATATGAATGACATGGGTCTCTATTAGAAAATTGGCCCTTGCCAACAACTGGGTTGGACTTGCACTTTGATACCTTCCCTTGTATCCAAACCAATCATTCCACATGCCAAATAGCTCATTGGTCAACTATGGATTTTCACAAAATAGACTGCATAATTGCATTCTACTTGGAAACCTGATCACTTTTTATATATAACATGTCCCCAAATTCCATTGTTTGGGCCTCCGTTCGGAGCTGCCTTGTTATTCAAGCTTCCATATCTGCAGCCCGAGTCTCCGGCGGTCCCGACCAAGCATGCCATCCTGTTCTCGCGTCCACACGCTAGGTATATGTAATCATGGGCAAATTCCATCGTCTTGATGCTCAAAAATGCGTTTTTTTGTTGCCGGCTACTTTTGTGCAGTGGGCTCTGTGGCCGTCACATAGTCCTGCTCAAATTGCTGTTTTTATGATTTTCCTAGATTTCTTGCCGTCTTGGCATCACACGTCTCCATGTGGGCTTCCCAATGATCTCTGCTCTAATACCAAGTGTCACGGGCCCCAGGATCGGGGTCCTAGACATCAGGCCGCAATGCGTCCCATCATGCCATCGGTTCGTTGAGCACGTCATAGTGCGATATAGCCTTGTCGGGTCACACCCTTCTCATGTATCCCTGGCCCGGCTCCATGGCCTTGTGGTCTCAGGTCATTCCATCCATCTCGAATCCATGATCCCACCGGCCCGGCCTCATCGGCCCGTGGCACGGCTCGCTGTCCTGGGGGCTTCGCCGTTTCCACCATTTTTCCTTCCGTTGGTTCCATTTTTGCTTCGGCATGATCGCCGTCAAGGTGGGGTGGGCATCCCCTGGGACACGTGGCACCTAGTAACCCCCTAGCAACCCGGGAGGCCTAATGTGCCTACCCGGTGCGTGAGTGCGTTCTAGTGTGCCTAGATATGGGTCCATGTTTCGCCTCTCCTTACACTTCCTCCCCATATAGATGCATGATATTCGGCGCGGTCAAGCATACCCCCAAAGCCCCATGGGTCTCGGGTTGGTTTCTCAACCTCACAGAAAGAGATCCTTCTATTAGTTACCGAACAAAACAACCATAATGGCTAAGTACAAACTCAGCTCCATAGAGGAGACCGGGAATCAAGAAAACTGAAAAAGGGGAAGGATTCTCTTCTCCCCCAGCTGGCTCCTCTGGGAGGAGAAGGCTACCTCATACAATTTGGGGGGGGGGGGGGTGTGGAGGGGGAAACAACCACACATGTGGTCTATAATGCTAAGTGGGCTCATCACCACTAATGAAGATCTCTCATCTCTGAGTTTGGCACTTCACACCTTCGGAATTTATTTTTCCACAGTAATTGAATAGCCAATCAACTCTATCCAGCATTGTCAACCGTGTGGGACAGGGTTGGCTGGCAGGTTGGGATGCAAACGTTCCAACGAGGTTGGCAAGGGCTATTCTTGGGCAGCAACGTGAGAAGGGGCCCATGGGTTGGGTTGACTTGCAAGGGTGTAGGAGGGAAGGGGAGGTAGAGAAAGCAAATCAGCTTATCTGTCTGTACATTGAGTTGGTTATCATACCAATGGGATGCAATATGCAGTGAGAGAAGTTCCATTCGAGTTGCAAAACACGCTATACAATCCTAAAACACGAGAAACACTGTCAAAAATAAAATTCCATGCTAAGGAGTATTACTAAAGTAGTATGCTGATGATGTCTTTTTGCATATCTTGTTCATGTTTAATCTTCTGGCACAAGCACTATATCAATGGGGGTGCACTATAAAGTTTAAACACAGACCCCTGGCATTAAAACAGTTCACGAGAATTTCTATGAATAAGGAGCCAGGTGGTTGAATTCCAAAGTTTGAGTTGCTTGCCCAGAGTTGTGAGCATGTCTTAACCCACTAGAGTATTGCTTGGATACCATTGTGTGATGCAGGCTTTGGAGCTGATGGCTGAGATTCATGGCTTCCGAGCGCAGAATCCGATTCTCTTCAGTCAACTGAGCATAGTTCTTTGAAGTTAGGCTGAAGCTGGTGAGCATCTGGCTGTTCTGAGCCCTGAGCTGGGCCACATGAACCCTCAGCTCATCCAAATGCTGTTGCTTCCGAAGACGAGACCTGCGTGCAGATTCTCTATTCGACAGCATCCGTCGCTGCTTCCTGTCATCGATTATATGCTGATCTTCATCCGAGGTGGAGGTCCCTTGATTGGGAAGGCATGTGTCACTGCCACTTGGAGAGCTTTTGCTAACTGAAGTGCCTTTGAAGGAGCCCAAAGAAGGGTGGTGCTCGGCTTTGTCCTTATCATGACGAGAGAAACTGAGCTGTTGAAAGAAAGACATATCCATTTGGTGCAGAGAGCTAAGAGTACTTAGGAGGGAGTTATTGGTGTGCTGCAATAGTTGCAATGGCTATTACCAAATACACCTGATCGATTGAAAAGGAGTTTGTTGCACTGAATAGCCTTTACACGGTGCTGTGGAGGAGTGAGGATAAAAGGTGCAATCACTATGGCCCAATTCTTTGATCTATTGCAGTGGTGTTTGTTGCATATTGTATGAGATGCAATGCTTTTATCAAGTAGAGGGCAGTTTATTTCACCAGAGTAGCCTCTTTCATCAAATGTCGATCAAATTCACAGCAGTCTATGGCACTGAATAGATCTTATTGAGGGAGGAGAATGTAGACGAGTTGTGTTTAAGGTCTAGATACAATAGCTACTGCCTAAGGCTATTGCCTAGATTGGATTGAAAAGAGACGACTGTTGAGATGCAAGAGGCCTAATGATTAACAACTTGGGGTCTTTAAAAAGGTTGAGAAAGAGGGTGGGGGATTGAAAAAAACAAACAAAGGGCATTGCAGTCACCAGTGGCAGACAGACAGTTGTGAGCAAGAGGGCAAGGGAAAAAGGAGGTAGGTAGAGCCACTTGGAAAAGAGGGATGCATATGCATTCACGCATAGTAACACACATGTATGATGTATATCACATGATAGGGACATAAAATCTGCTATGAAGCCGATGGGGAGAGGGATACATATGAATGCATACAACCATAGATGCATGCATAAGTACATACAGACACACACATACTTTCAAATACATCCATGCATGCATGCATGCATAGCCAACCTGTTGTCAATGGCATGCATATAGATATTTTTATTTAAATACGATAGCAGCTCTGTCTATACAAATAACTCAGGAAAGGGCATTGGGCTTTGCAAACAATCTATCTGATGCGATTGTGTGCAGAGAATTGGGGTGGCAATGGCGATGGATAAGCGAAGGGCTGGGGTGGAAGAAGCAACAAAAAGCTGATCAAGCTGATGAGCCCAGGGTGAGCTGGAAGCCTTGAGAGAGGAACCCAGTTGCGTTTTGCAGCAGCCCACATCGCCGACAGTTGCTTAAACTGAAATTGGCCTGTTTTGGGGAGGACCCAAATGCCCCAAAAAAAACGTGCACGGTGGGAACAGAGAAGAGAGAGCGCAGGCCAGGACACTGAATTATTAGAGTGACCGGTTAAAGTAATGGATAATGCAAGTACAACTTTATGTAAATGTATTCCAAATGTGATGTTATAACCCTATATTAAATCTATCGTCAATTGTTGCAATCTTGCCAAATCTTGAGAGAAATCTAATCAAGGGCTTTGCAATGCCTAGTCAATGCAAAATATGTCAAGTTGGAAATACAAAATCAAATAAAAATTCCCAATCTAGTCAAGCCATCATCAGCTTCAAAGGCTGCAACTGTCCACCCATCCTGTCGCTTTCCCGTTTTAATTTTAATGCAAGGAAAACGTGCTAGCTCCAATATCTTTTTCAACCCTTCATAATGTAAGTGCAATATTTTAAACACCTCCCTTGGGCCTTATCCATATTTTAAACACCTCCCTTGGGCCTTATCCATATACATCCTCTAAACACTTCCATGCATATATATTCCTCAGTTCATACCACATGCTACCCTGCATAGTTACAAGCAAGGTTGCCTTTTGTTGACAGGCGTCATGTGTTTTCGCTGTAAAATATAGCCACTTATCTTGAGTGACCGTCAAAAAACAAGGTAAATTGTAAAAAAAAACAGGTATTATTTCTCCTAAGCCCGTCATTTCGAAGGGTGACCTAGCCCGTGAAAAATCATCCTTGGTTGTTGCAAGTTCTTGCAACTCCCATGTATTTGCATTGACATCTTTGGACACTACTTTCATTGCAATTACTTGGCATGGTATGTCAAGGTGAGCGAAACACCACTTTATCTTGCCTAATGCCATCCAAACAATTCAACATAATATGAAAACAATCCAACTTTGTAGCTCATTGTGTCTTTCTTAGACCTACCGTAATTTTGAACCCCAACAAATGATTGAAACGTTATTATCGTAATGGCACCCAACCCCACGGTTAAGATGGACATGAGGAGTTATTACCACAATGAGGAGTTATTACCACAATGAGGCAATTTCTTGAGAAATTACTAAGCTTGAGCCATAAATGTATACTTCACACTCCTATACTTGAGCCATGAATGCATACTTCACGCTTCTATACTTGAGAGATGAAAGTATCCTTACCATTATGTGTGGATTAGCTTTTTGGAGGAGATGGTCTATTCCTTGTTTTTGCTTGAGGTGGACTTAAAGCCCAACTTTGTGATAGAATGAATCTACCTTTCCCACTAGTTCTCATTACAAGAGAAACATGTAAAGCATTCTCATTCCTTGTTTTTTGCTTGAGGTGGACTTAAAGCCCAACTTTATGATAAAATGAATCTGCCTTCCCCACTCATTCTCGTGATAGGAAATATACCAAAACACCAAACAAACCAATGCTAACTATTGCAAAAATAAATTTAAAAAAATCCATCAAAAGCTTACAAGAAAAAAGACACTAAATAGTTTTTTTTAAAGCACTTCTACAGCTATACATAATAAGATATTCTTTTAAAATAATTGTTAATTCACTCTGCTTCTTCCCTACTTTTTGCCAATTTTCTTCATAAATCACCTTTAAAACTCCAGAAGAAGTGTGCTTTGTAGTGCTTATCAAAGTTTCATTAAAAGATATAAACATGGATCTTGCATTACCTCTCCTCATTCTTTGATGATGGTGGAAAGGGGGATCACACACATGCAACAAAAGCAATGCGATAATTTAGAATAGTGATTTTTGGACTTTTAACAAAGTTACCACACTTTAATCCCATGATAGTTGCGGTGCCAAGGGAATGAAAACTATGGTTCTCTAAAGCATTACAATATCTTATCTTTTGTGATTGATTTGACATTAGTTGTCACGCCATGAAAAAAGCAAACCAACTTATTATCATTCCTTTAAAGCAATCTTGTTTCTTATGCATTCCCATTTCCCATAGATTCTAATTCATGCAAGTTAAGATAACCATTTTACATCAAGTAATTTACATAGCATTTATTCAAAAATGGTCAAACATAAACATTAAGACTTATTATGTATCTTAAATGTCTATAAAACTAAAACCCCTCAATAATGCAACATCAAAAGTCCCTATTCATGTACGACAAAAATAATGCAATATTTTCATTTAGTATTTTATCTTCTACTTGTTTAAAATCATACATCAAAAATCATATGATTTTAGCACATATGTAATATTTTCATTTAGTATTTTATCTTCTTACACTTGCCCTCCTAGAAGCTCACTTGCCAAGGAGGAGGACTACTCGCATGGCCTTTGAAGCTATCCAACTCGAGGGTTACTTGGTCCAAGATGCCAAGATAGTGTAAACACCTATGATATCTTGGTCTCATTGGTTATACTAAGGAAAAGTGCAAGACCCTCAAAGGATGCCCCTTCTAACTCATGCTCATCATAACAACGGCTGGATTTTGAGGCATCATTGCTTTTTTTATCAAAGCCAACCTTCCCAATTACATACATGTGCATAGGGAGACTTTTGAATCAATAATCATTATGGTACAAAGGATATTGTAGTAAAACAGGGGATGCATATTTGCAGTGAATGAAATATCTTGATACTAGTGTTGTGTAGGTGCCTTTAGCACAAAGTCATCACTAAGGTGAAGCGATAAACCATTATTATAAGTTTATGTTTACACAAACATATGAGGTGGTTGCATGACATCTCACTAGTTTCTATTAGTAAATACCTTAGTGTGCAAGACATAATTAAGTGGAGGTATTTACATATGCAAACATACTAATTATATTTACTATATTGTGACAATAGGGCCATAGAGGTAAATAATGGAAAACAATGACACTAATAATGTTAATGCTTTTCAAGAAACAAACTACCCATGTGGATTATGACTATTATTACGTAGCATTTTTACCTTAAATAGAGAATAGTGATTTCAACGTAGGCACTTTATTAAACATGGGCACTTTATTAAACATGGGTGCACTATGGAAGATATAATAATAAAGAGGTTACGGCTTTAACTATGAGCTTAATGTGAAATAGGAAAGTTAAGGACTTTATGTACATACTTGCTTTAGGCTAGAAGATGTTGGGAATTAGGGTTAGGGTTTTAACAATGTACACACACAAGATAGAGAAGCTTGAGAGCACACAAACTCACTAGAATAGAATGAACAAATGTGTGCCAGATACAAAAGATAAGTACACACCCCAAAATGAGTAGATAAGAGGGTGTACATATGCACGGGGGAAAAAAACCTCCTAGTGAGGGAAAAAATGCCCCGGCGGTCCTAAGTGTGTTCACACACATCACTACCATATAATGCTACAAATCCCCCTAAGAGTGATGATGTGAACATGTATAGGGTATGGCCGATCAATCCTGAAAAGGCAATAAGCCTAAAGCTTTACGAAAAGCTTCAAACTTTTCACGAGGAAGAGCCTTCGTGAATAAATATGCCATGTTGTCATGTGTAGGCACATAGATCAAGATGATCTCTGTTGCAGAGAGTCTTTCCCTGACATAATGGTAATGCACCACAATGTGCTTAGTGCGAGCATGAAACATTGGGTTCCTCGCAACTGCTAATATGCTCTGGGCTGTCAGTGAAAATGGTAGTGCTAGACGACTGTTTAACACCCAAATCCACCACCCAAATCGACCATAAGACGTCTGAGCCACACACACTCAATTGTAGCTGTAAAAGCTACCCTGTACTCAGCTTCGCAGCTGGAAGTGGCCACTGTAGGCTGCTTCTTTTGCTGAGCCATGATATACATGAATAACCAAGGTGAAAGCAAAACCCACTAGTGGACACTCGTGTGTCATAACATCCAACCCAATCTGAATCACTAAAAGCATGCAGCTGTGACTCACCCCCCTTTGGATAAAACAATCCAAAATACTGAGTGCCCTGCAAATAGCGAAAAACCCGCTTGACAGCCTGCCAATGCTTCGTACCTGGGCTATGCATAAATCTACTCAATTGTGAGACCGCATACTGTATATCTGACCTCGTGTTGCATACATAAATAAGGGATCTAACAACCTACTAATACAAACTAGCATCAAAAGAGTCTCATGGATCTTGAAGACTAAGTCGAGTACATGTCTCCATAGGTGTAGCCACAGGTTTACAATCTTCAAGATTAAACCTCTTTATAATAGCTTCTATATATATTTAGATTGCAGCATAACAATGCCATCATCGTGTTGCACATAAACTGAATTCCCAAATAATAATGCAAGGGTCCCAAATCTAACATCTCAAATGATGATTGCAAATCAGACTTAAAGGCTGAAATTTGATCTATATTGGGTCCTGAGAGCAGCATGTCATCAACGTATAGAACGATGACCAAAAATGTTTCCTTACTCCTCTTCACATATAGGGTACTCTCTGTTGGATTGTTGCAAAAATCATTTGCAACCAAGTATGCATGAATCTTCTCATACCATGCTCTAGGAGCTTGCTTAAGACCATAAAGAGCCTTTTCAACCTGCATACTTTAGACTCTTTCCCTTTCACATTAAAACCAAGAGGCTGCGAGATACATACACCTCCTCATGTAAATCACCATTCAAAATGCAGTCTTAATGTCCAACTGATGTACATTCCACCCATGACATGCTGCCAAAGTAAGAGACACCTAATGGTAGTCATACGAGATGTGGGTGCAAAGGTCTCATCATAATCAATGCCCTTTTGCTGGGCATACCCCTTTGCAATAATTCTGGCCTTGTAGTGATCAATGCTACCATCTGCTTTGCATTTTAACTTGTAAACCCACTTAGTACCAATGGCCTTCTTGCCATGAGGTAGATCTCTCAAATAACATGTGTCATTCTTGAGTATAGAGTTATACTCATCCTGCATAGCATGCATCCAATGATCATCATCGTGTGCTTCCTCAAAGGAAACATGTTCCTCCTCATTACATAAGTAGAAATGAGAACATGATCCACATGAGAATAATCTTCGTGAGAGAACCTGCACAAGTTCTGCTAGGTAAAGGAGTTTCCAACTTGCTATCCCTCAATGTCAGCGCACAAGCCATTTTGGCATACACCTAGATTCTTCTATGGCTGCTTTCTCCTCATCCACTACATTCTCAATAATTGCCTCATCAAAAGCCTAATTTGCAAGCTGATTTTGCACCTGCAAAGGCTAAATTTCAGCACTTGGGGTTGAGCATTCAATTGCTCTACATATGGATGCCCTCCATTAAACAAAGGTAGGAGCGAATCAAGCATGTCCTGTGAGCATACATTCTGCTATTTTTTGCATGAAAGCATGGGCTGAACTGAGTTTTCGACAAAAACAACATCTCTACTTACTAAAATCCGCTTTGAGGCCGGATGGTAGAGTCTATATCCCTTACTTTCTGAACTCTACCCCACAAATATGCATTTAACTGCCTTATTATCAAGCTTACTACGTTGTTTGAAGGCATAACAAACTGCCATAATTTAGATGGCCAAATCGTGCATGCCATAATTCTGTATCACTCATAGCACTAGTCGTAGAGACTGAGCAAGCATTATGCTGTAACTTCTCAAATACATCCATCTTATATAGGCCATGAAACAAGGTACCTGAGGCAATGATAGAATAACCATCATTTCTATCCTAAACTGTACATCTGTCATCCATAAATTTCACCGTAAAGCCTGACAAGGCTAAGGCTGAAACTGACAGTAAGTTCCTCTTAATGCCTTGGCACCACATATTAAACTTTCGAAAGAGTAAATGCGTCCCCATTTGTAGCAGTGAGCACAACCATTTGCACATGTGACGGTTCCTACACTTGGGACAGATTCCAGAGATGAGAACATACATTTTGTGAAGTAATGTGCTTACTAGCACCACTGTCAACGTACCAAGCATCCGATTCTGCTGACATGCATACATCATGAACAGAAGGGTCATAACTGCAATGTACAGTCCATGCCCAATCATCTTGAGAAAAACTTGCAGATTCCTTCTTATCTGCACTTGGTGCAGATGCATCAGCCCCACAGCCATGCCTGATTCTTTCTTTTTCTCCTTCTCTAGCCTTTTCTTGCACTCATGTATGTAGTGCCCTACTTTCCTGCAATAGTGACACTTACCCTTCTTTTTAGGCTTATCACCTTCTTTCTTTGCATCCTTACCTAAGGATTCTGATTTTGGCTTATAGCCACCATGCGAGGAAGCTTTACCTTTGCCTTTCTGATTGGCAACAAAAGCTTAGTCATCACCAACTCGCATATTAGATCTGTTTTGCCTAGACTTCTCTTCTTGCAAGAGTAGTGAAACTAGCTCATCAAATGTAAGGGCATTTGGATTTCCCTTCATCATGAGTCTAAGGGTAGAGGCAAAACTCTGATAATAATCCGGCAATGCATTGAGAACTGTGGGCACCAATGTACTATCAGGATATATCTCATCCACACTAGCAAGCTGCTCCTTAAAATCTTTGATCTTGGTCAAGAAGCTATCCATTGAGTCTCCCTCATTCATGTGCTTAGACTCCAACTGTTTGCGCAGATATGCAACACATGCTTCATTCGCACCTGGTATAATGCAGCAAGTGCATCTCATGCTTGTTTTGAAGTCTTACATGACCAAATATGAGGAATAATGCTTCGCTTCACAGAAAGTGCAAGCAATGCATGTGCCTTTACATCTCTTCCATCCCATCTCGTTTGAGTAGCAGTGGGAGGTACTGGTGGTGCATGTGGCCACATCTGTATCAAATTCTATTTCAGATGTACTTGCAGCACACCTGGTTACACTGGTAGTTGTGAAACATGACAAGTTTCACTACCACTGACCACATTCCAAAGGCCTTTAGCAACCAGGACATGCCTCATTATATAGGACCACAATGGGTAGTTAGTCCCATCAGTTTTTCCTCAGCAACAGCAGCAGGCAGACAACATGTTGAATACATCACTACTGCCAGCCATGACTTTCTACCAAATGCAAAATCTTTCAACACACTGCAAGTACTCAGTATTCACTGGGGATGCAACCCTTGATGGTTGCCAACTGACTGAATCACCTGCAAAGTGTGAAAAATAACATAGAGTAGAGAATAGAGTGCTACTTTTGCAAAAGTATGATGGTCGATGTTGTTGAAGGCACTATAGATGCTGCACCACACCAAATCGTTACTGCTACATAGCCCAAACACCCAAAATCGAGCAGAACCAATCCAAAATGATGCCTCTCTAGAAACCTTGCGGTGCCCAAAACGTGCTTGAATCGTGCTGCAAACCCCGAAAACTCAGTATACTTTGTATACAACACACTACAATATACACCTTCTTCTCCTAAGAGGGTATCTCAATCGGAGATAGAAAAATAGGGTCATGAGGAGGGAGGCAGACTACTAGATCAAGTGTCAAGGAAGCTAGCTCTGATACACCAGTTGTTGGAATTAGGGTTAGGGTTTCAACAATGCACATACATAAGTTGTTGGAATTAGGGTTAGGGTTTCAACAATACACAAGATAGAGAAGCTTGAGAACACACAATCTCACTAGAATAGAATGAACAAATGTGTACCAGATATACAAAAGATAAGTACACATCCCAAAATGAGTAGATAAGAGGGTGTACATACGCACGGGGGGAAAAAAACCTCCTAAGGAGGGAAAAAATGCCCCGATGGTCCTAAGTGTGTTCACACACATCACTACCATATAATGCTACAGAAGAGATCATCACTCACATATAAGAAATTTTAACATTAAGAAATAGAAGTCATTGCCCTGGTATTACAATTCACGTGAGCTCTCTTGTCTCTAACCCTCTACTCTCCTGTATGCATTGTCTTCATCCATGGCTTGCTTGATGGAAGCTTGCATGGATGGGCGTGATCTGGGCTCCCTTTAGGCATGAGTTTCCTTTTTCACCACCTTTTGCTTGAGTGAATTGGGTGTTGGAATATTCTCCTTACCTCCATCAAGATGATATTATCTTCTCTATTACACCCCATTAGCATGAAGCTCTCCTAAGCATTATCATTGATGGAGAGTAGTTGTAAGGTTTAGCTCCGAGTTGGATCAAATTTCCAAGCTATTGGGAGAACCCAATATTGCCCAATGTTGACTAGAAGGTGTTATTGCTCACTTCGGCCTCTCTTAGACAAACAATCACAACAGATTACCTTAGCAAGCTATAACCATTGTAGGGATCTTTCCAATATTTGAGCTCGTAACCCTGAAGGTCTCCAAGCTCCACACCTTGTTGGGTAGCACGTCCTTATCTCTCCTCTCATCTCACCACTCACACACATTCATTAACATGCATTAGAGAAGAAGATTAGAGAGAGGATTAACAAGAGCAAGCCTCATCTCACCACTTACACACACTCACTAGCATGCATTAGAGATGAAGATTAGAGAGAGGATTAGCAAGAGCAAGCCTCAATTGTATAATGGGAGCAAGCCTCATCTCACCACTTACACACACTCACTAGCATGCATTAGAGATGAAGATTAGAGAGAGGATTAGCAAGAGCAAGCCTCAATTGTATAATGGGAGAGTATGTTATACTATGAGAGAAAGTGACATATACAATGTCATAAATGTTAACAAACACTTAAACAATAGCCGATCGGGTGGCATCCCCAAAGCTCATAAGTGGCCTATATGATTGTACAATGCTTAATCTCATATTACATGCATGAAGTAAATTCACAGAGAATCCATTCTAGTTTGTTGCTACACGCTTTTGGAGTGGAAATATCCAAAAGTTTTTCATCATACCATTTTCGAGTTTCCATCCAAGTTATATATTTATACACCATTACTTTTTAGATTGAGCATACATGGTTTCTATGTCTTTGTCTTTGCTATTTGATGTAGAATTATAGTGGCAACTCTTGTTAATCCCAAAATGGGTTAACATTCCCCCCTTCTTGTTGTTAATTGTGCATGCTCGTATTGATAACTCTTGTTAACACCAAAATAAGTTAGCTCTTGTTAAACCCAAAATGGGTTAAGAGGAATTAACTCATGTCAACCCCCAAATGGGTTAACATTCCCCCCTTCCTATTGTCAATCATGATCAAGTAGAAGACTTTGTTCTGGGGAGATTTGAGAAGTTGTTTTGTAGATGCTGATGTTGTTGCATAAATGTTCAATGGTCATTGTTCTTTTGGAAGAAAAAGGGAAGGCTAGTTAGTAAATGATGAAGTTAGTAAACGGGGTGGGTAAATGTCTAATGGGTTCCTTTTCTTCCTCTAGAAGAAAAGGGGAGGGCTAATTAGTAAATGATGAAGTTAGTAAATGGGGTGGGGATTTCTACAAGTAATTGCTTAAAAAAATAATCACACACATTCTTACATTATTTATTTTAAATTAGCAATAATTCTTGTTAGCAATAGAGGAGAAGAGATGGGTGGCCCATAGGAACGCTGACACCATCATTTGAACCAGACAATGAATCTTAGTTCCTCGTTTGATACATTGAAGCAATGAAAATGTAGCTTCTTAGTTGTTACTTTCCCTATTGTTGTTGCAAGTCTTTGTAAAATGCTCTTGAAAATATTTGGAAGTAAGCATGTCCCTGTACTCTTCATCCTATGTGCTTTATATAATTTTACATATAAATATATTTTGTGTTCGTTCAAGTAGATATATAATAAAGTGCATTAAACTGAGTCCAAAAACTCATGATGTAGTTGTTGTGAAGTTAAAATCATAAGAGAGGCATGAAAGAATTATTTTAACTTGCAAGGTTATTTTAAAGTTCTTCACCTTGTTGAGAAAAGTGTAGAATTTTATGGTGAAGAGATTATTGATGACGTGGTTCATCACTAGTGAGGTTTGAATGGGCACTGTCATTAAGGATAACCTATTTTATTTGTACCTATAAGGGAAATGGGCTCTACCATTAACCAAAATTCCCCCCTCCCTCCCCCCATCTAGAGATGTATCTTGAAGGACATTGATGAGATGAGGGTATGGTGCATACGAGCTTGAATTTTCTACCAGCAGTGGAGGTGAGTATTAGAATCTTCTAGAGTTGATAGCCAATTGTAAGAAGAATGGTAAGCTAATGAGTTTATCCACCATTGATGGGATTAGCTCTTTTGATGAAAATATATGCTGTTAATCCAATTCTAGGATTAACAAGAGCTACCGCCATTATCTTACATTAAGGAGTCATGGTAGATACACCAAAGGGTCGTACATTCAAGATATGAAGCAATAGTGTCCAAAGCTACAACTTGGACGGGTGCCTGTAATGGTGTGACGGAGTAAGATACACCAAAGGGTCGTACATTCAAGATATGAAGCAATAGTGTCCAAAGCTACAACTTGGACGGGTGCCCGTAATGGTGTGACGGAGTATTTATGGCGATTCTCGCTGAGCGTGTGATAGCAAGTTAGGATAAAGTCCTAAGTGATGTACTTCATGGATATATTATGAGAGTAGTCATTGTAATAGCATTAGGCCTCTTATAAGCCTAAAGTGCCCTGCTGACCATAGTTTAAGTCAATGTGAACACTCATGGCCATGTATATAAATGAATTTATCTCATAATACAACATACTCTCCCATTGTGCAATTGAGTCTTGCTCTTGCTAATCTCTCTCCCTAATGCATGCTAGTGAGTGTGTGAGTGAAGTGAGATGAGAGGAGGGACGAGTACCCATAGTGCAACGCCGTGGTGGAATTGCTTCTCAAGGAATTGTAGAGCTTGGAGACCTCAAGGGTTACGAGCTCAGCCATTGGAAAGATCCTCACACGACAGTTGCGATTCACCAGGTAATCTCTTTTTGGATGTGTTTCAAGGAGGGTTAGGGTGAGCCATAACATTTTTGGCACTGCTGCGGGGAGCCATCCCTTGGATTTTTCCATTGTTTTGCCTCTAATCTATGCATAACCCATTGCCCATTATCTTGATTAATGGTTTCCCATGAGAAAGATGTGGATTTGATGGTGATTTGTGTGAGATTTGGTGTAGAATTACTCTCTTTAAAAAATAGAATACTTTTTGCTTAATTTTTAGATTAATTTGTTATTTTTGTTGTTGTTTTGGTGGTTTTTCATGTTCTTAGGGCTTGCACATAGTTTAGGCTTAGTTTCCATCCATTGCAATAGAATGCAATTTTTAGTGAATGTTAGCTCTTTTTAGTTTAAACATAGATCTAAGATTATTAATTCTAGTTTAATTGTGTGTTATTTGTTGAGATTGTTTGGGTTAGATTGTTAGAAAGCATTAGGAGTAGCTTAATCTTTCAAAAATTTTCTTAAAACCATCAAAAAACCCTTGAATTTGACTAATTTCTCTTAATGGACTGGTTTTTGTCATTAAGGGTGATTAATCTTATCCAAGAGGCCAAAAAATTAGAAAATGTGTTAATTGGGGTCTAAATTGATCATATGAGTAGTTAAAATTGAGGTTTTTTTAAAGTGTTTTGAGAGGATCTAGATGCATCAAAACACCTAATCACATCAATTTTTTGATCAATTGGAGAAATTTGACTCTCTTTGCTCAATTTGGCCTTAAAAGAGGAGACTATAATTAAGAGTCTAATCAATCCCCTAATTTAGATTAATTTACACAATTGT
Source organism: Cibotium barometz (assembly GCF_041138505.1). Lineage (NCBI taxonomy): Eukaryota > Viridiplantae > Streptophyta > Polypodiopsida > Cyatheales > Cibotiaceae > Cibotium > Cibotium barometz. Next base: position 11,202,300 of record NC_141077.1, on the reverse strand, counting down.
TGATGCACAAAGATTAGCATTCCCTTGCTCTATCCAATGATGTGCTCAATTGTGTGAATTAATTAGTGATTAATGGTTAATTAGAGTCCTTGATTAGTGTAAAAGAGGAAAAGATTAGTGAAAAGATTAATCTTTAATTCATTTTTTTACACAACTCATTAAGGCTAATGAGCATTCAATGAGTAGATGCCCATGAGTTGTCGAATTTGTCCATTTTGGGGGTCATTTATGAGGGGTGTCATTAAAAGGTTGACTTTTTTGATTCCCACTTATCTTTTTGGAACAATGCCCATACCCCTTTCATTTTAAATTCAAAAACTATTCCCCCCCAAAAAGAAAAATTCATATTTTCCACTAGACTTTAAAAAAATAATAAATAATAAATGAAATAAAATAAAAATAATAAAATAAAATAAAAGGCGTGAAAGGCTTGTTTCGTGAATGGCTTGGCACGTGAACGGCTTGGGACGTGAATGGCTTGGCTCTAAATGGCTTGGCCCGTGAACGGCTTAGCCTGTGAAAAGGTAATAATAATTATTATTATTATTTATTAAAAATTTTAAATTTAATATTTTGTGGATCCGGTTCACGGCGTGAACCATTTTCCTGGTATTTCATAGCGTGAAAGCCTAAGGTTTGACAAAAAAAAAAATTAATATTTTGTGGAGTCCGATTTTCACACAACGTGTAAAGGTGTCCGTCGGCAAAAAAAAAAAAAAAACTGAGATTGCTCATTAAGAAGCATATAGGCACTCTGACATGGCCACGATAGAGGGATTGCCAGGGTTCACACAGGGACTGAACCCAATGGCTGACATCTTCGAGCCATTGAGATCTATGCCACAAATTCACCTCCCAATGCCATTGGCGATGCCTATAACAAGCGTGTCATTGGGTTTTACACCCCCTGTCACACTGATTCCACCGGGCTTTGGCCCCTTGCTTAACATTCTCGCAAACCAGATAAGTACCAACCCTTTCCTGAATGCCCACACCTTGGACATACTAACTAGTCTAGGAAGGGGAGTGGCCCAAGGACTCACTGAGTCTCTTCCAACAAGAGCACTCACATACAGCCTCAGTGACTCATACAGAAATATGGCCGTACAAATTTCTAAAAGTATGGGCAAATATGATGGAACAACAGACCCTGTTCAATTCATTCAAATGTTTGAACAAAGATATAAAGCCTTTGGAAATCCCAACTGCCCCACTAAGGTACATACGTTGAACTTATGCTTAGAGGGAAAAGCTAGTCGATGGTTCATTGCATTGATGCCGTTGATCAAGACAAACTTCAAAACCTTGAAATCAGCCTTTATACATAGCTTTTCTAGACAATGTGATCGGTGGAGTGCAGTAACAGAACTTTATTCAATTGAGCGTCAACCAAATGAATCCATTAGAGATTTTATCATTCGGATAAAACTCTTGGACTCACGTTATGAGTCATGGGAAAAATTAAACGATGTTCAATTGAAGAGATGTTTCATGATGGGCTTGAAGAATAACAGCTTACACAACTTGATTTCATTGTAACCAATCCGAAAACATTCGATCAATGTTGTAAGAAGCAATATGTTTAGATGATAACATGCTAGAAGATGATCATGCTACGAGGTGTTCTCATCTAAACCAAGTGAAGCAATGTCAAAAGAAAGATCGATCTCAAAATTGACATTCCCAGATTTTATGCAGCCTTGCTTAAAACCTTACACCTAACATCTCTAAGAGAGGATGAAAACCTTCAAAACTAGACATCCTTAATGCCTCTACCTTAATGCCTCTAAAAGTGTGGAGCGAAATTCCTTGTGTTAAATGCAATCACTATGACCATCCCAATCCTCATTGTACATACAAGGCACCTGTTCTTCTATACTGCATATATTGTAAAACCTTTGACCATGATACTAAAAAGTGTCCCGCTTCATCCACAATGTACTCAAAACCTCTATCTCCCGTGCACTAAACAGAAACAGTCCAAAGGGTAGAAACTGCTCACAGAAGGCAGTTAATCGAACACTTCAGTGTTTCTATTATCGTGGACCTCACAAGGTGGTAGACTGCACAGTTTGGAATACTTCCATACCCATAGTCACTCTTGCATACCCATAGTCACTCTTGCGACCCATGGGTATGGAATACTTCCATACCCATAGTCACTCTTGCGACCCATGTGTGAACGATGTGGCATTGATCACATTTTCCAAGATTGCCCAAGACAAGTTGCATCAATGCAGCTTGTCTTACAAAATACAACTCTTAACATCATAAGTGTACAAAACGGGCAATCATCCACGGTGCCGGGAGGTTGCAAGATGAGGGTACTCACTTTCGTTCACTCTCTCTAAAATTGGGACATCCATGCATCTCGGGCGGAGTACCTCGATCGTGATAGTGCCGTGAATTAAAACACGACACATGCCTCCCGAGCCTAAATTGACATATCTCGATCGAGATGCCAACTAATGCCACACTAGCAGGTCCGAGTTTCCAGGCGTCATCCATGTCACCATTACATGTCACCCCGCCACCACATTATCTCGATCGAGATATCTATGCCACTCGGATCCACATCAGGACCACGCTGTATCCCCCTAGGCGTATTTGACTAGCACATCTCCATCGTCCACGTATCTCGAACGAGAAATTAACATCAAATCGCAACCATTCATTGTTCGAGGTAATGGGATACAATCTCCACCGTCCCCGTATCTCGAACGAGATACTGAGATCAAATCTCCACCGTCCAAATAGCTCGTATGAGATACAGAGATACAATCTCCACCGTCCAAATATCTCGTTCGAGATATATAGATGCAATATCCACCGTCCAAATATCTCGTTCGAGATACGTAAACGCAATCTCTACCGTCCATTCAGGTACGTTGGAAGATGCGATCTCAGCCGTTTAAATATCTCGATCGAGGTATATAATGAATCTTGACCGTCGACATACCTTGGTCGTGGTAATAACTTTAAATCGTAGCCGTCCATGTACCTCGAATGAGATAGTAATACCAAATCTCAGCCGTCGATTCTTCACCAACCCTAAAATTAAGTGTGTATCTTGGCCGTACATTGCACTAACCCTAATATCCAGAGTGTTAATCTTGCAAACCCTAAATTGCATGATGCTACCGAACCTCGATCGAGGTTATAAAACCGGAAAACTTTTTTTTTGCCTCATTGTCACAAGTCGTTTTCACTCTCCTTGCTCTCTTGATTTGGATTAGCATTAGTGAGCCCATTAGCATTGTTTTATAGCTTCATTAGTGCTACTTAGCACTAATCATTAGACCCTTCACATTGGACCCTTATGTTTGGCTTAGGTTTTAGCATGGAGGGCCACGAGGAGGGCCGCTCATCTATTGCGGACCTCATCGCGGAGATAGACCGCGAGTTAGCGGCTATCCGTAGGAGTGCTAGAGACACACCGTCTACATTACATATCGTGGCAGACTTGGAGGCGATGCTTTCGTCCCTTCATAGCCTTCACGATATTGTTTATGTAGATGAGTGGATAGCCCACCATCGCACTGCTCCTATGTCACATGGCCTGACATATCGTCAGGTTTGTGATCTTGCTCCGATTAGGTATGGAGCGTACTTAGATCTTTTCCTTGATAGTCGTGGGATGAGGCCTGGGGTGGGCAAGCCCCTTACTATTTCGCGGTGTTCGCATCCTCGTATGGTGGCACATATCTATAGTCGATATGTTGCCGCATATGGGAGGATGCCGAACAACCGCCAGATTCCCGTATACTTCGCAAAGCAATTATATGCGGAGTTTGTCTTAGGGGAGGAGGTGGATTACACTAGCCATCGACCGGGTGGTGGTGCTGGCCGAGGCCGTCTCCAGGACCAGGGTAGGCGGCCTCCACCCGCCCTTTGTGTTGCACCTACTAAAGATTCTTCATTTGTGCCATTGTCGACAGTAGAGGCTCTTGGCACCCAGGTTGGCATCGACGTACGGAGTACCACGGAGAGCATCCAGCATGTGGTGCGCCTGTTCTCACAATCTATACCGACGACGACAAATGTCGAGGTATTTACATATATATTACTTCTTAAGTTTTTTTAGTCATTTATTTACATGTTAATATGTACTTTTCTATATTTTTACATGAGCGGCATGGTTGATTGTGTCACGTAGGGTCCCACACCTACCACTGAGAGACTCACTTAGGAGTTGGTAGAGGCGAGAGCGGAGATTGACCGCCCTCAGAGCTACATTACAGACGGCAGAGGCAGCTACTGCAGAGGCACAGCATCTGAGAGAGTCCAACATCCAGCAGGTAGGTTTCTCTTGCACGTAAAAGAGTTATAATTAAGGTCCTAAGTTATAAATTTCTTCAAGTAATACCTAATGAGAGACTAAGGAATTATTTTAATGCTTTACTTTTTTGCGTAGGCTCGGACCGAGGTAGAGAGCTCTAGAGCTGAGGCACAGCATCATCAGATTATGGAGTGGATTGCCCAGCATAGGGCAGAGCAGTTGTTGATGCTGCATGTTCGAGAGTTTCGCAGATCCTCGGACGTGACAGTGCCTTACCTACCTTTATATCCACGGCCTGTCACTCACAAAGGTTTTTCGACGACCTCTCCCGCAGGATGCACCACCCTTCCTACGTGATGCGTGCTGCACTTTATGTATCGAGGACATTGATAGTACTGGCGGATATGCCCTAGGATGTGGACATTTTTTCCATTTGTCTTGCATCACCCAAGAGCTAGTACATTTCTCAGCATGCCCCTCCTGCCATGCACGCGTCGACCTAGCGACATACAGAGTTCTGGGCATCGATGATCTTCACCCAGGCCTTGTTCGAGTAGATGCTAGGACAGGCAGGATTATTGATTTTACATCAGCTATTGACTTGGGATTCGACGCCTTCGACGATAGAGATCAGGAGCCTGAGGTGCCTCCAGAGATTGAGTGGAGCTCACATGAGTTTGATGCAAACCAGAGAGTCCTACATGAGAGCCAGATCACAGCATATGAGCGCATGGGTGGTGCTGGTCCTAGTGGCACCTCGGGTGATGGTGCTAGAGCAGCAGTGCTGCTTCTCATGAGCAGCGTGTCCTTACAGCAGAGGAGCTTACACGAGCAGAGTGGCAGACACGTACTCTTGCAGATTATAGATTTTGGGTTTACAGACAGAGACGTCTTGCATTAGCACGACGTAGAGAGAGAGAGAGAGGGCTATAGCAGCTTTTGGGACTCGTGAGCTCCCGAGTACACCGGCACCAGCTCACGATCCTGCCTTTGAGGCAGACCTCCCTGCAGACATTCGACGACCCCCGCAGCCGGCACAGCCTCCTCGACGTGCACAGCAACCTCGACGCGCACGTCGACCGGCAGTTAGAGATGACAATTTTGATTGGGTTGCCGTTGATAGTGACTAAACTCAGACTAGCTGGGTTAGCTCACTTACATTGTACTTAGATTTTTGGGCAGTGACTAACCTCAGACTAGCTGGGGTAGCTCATTTTCATTCTGATGTACTTATTTGATGTTTATATCATTATGAGTTTTTTCATTATTGAGTATCATTACATTTTAGTTGATGTTCTTGATTTTATTATATTTTTTAACACTTTGGCTATCATATTGTTTGTTGAAAATCTCCATGCCATCGTCCGATGGGGACCAAACTTTGCAAGCATGGGGGGGGACCCACCCCCACATGCTTGCAAAGTTTGGTCACAATCAGAGCATGTTTGGATTGGTAATTAGCGCCCAGTGTGGGTTTCTGAAGTCTCTTGGTGCTTAAGAGGCCAAGGAAAATCCGGGCCTTTCCCATACGATCGTACCCAAACATGCTCCGATATAGGGACCAAACTTTGCAAGCATGGGGGGGACCCACTCCCACATGCTTGCAAAGTTTGGTCCCCATAGGAGCATGTTTGGATTGGAAATTAGCGCCCAGTTTGGATTTTTGAAGTCTCTTGGTGATTAAGAGGCCATGGAGAATCCGGGCCTTCCCCATACCATCGTACCCAAACATGCTGCGATGGGGACCAAACTTTGCAAGCATGGGGGGGGACCCACCCCCACATGCCTTCAAAGTTTGGTTACAATCAGAGCATGTTTGGATTGGTAATTAGCGCCTAGTGTGGGTTTTTGAAGTCTCTTGGTGCTTAAGAGGCCAAGGAAAATCCGGGCCTTCCCCATACCATCGTACCCAAACATGCTCCGATGGGGACCAAACTTTGCAAGCATGGGGGGGGGACCCACCCCCACATGCTTGCAAAGTTTGGTCACAATCAGAGCATGTTTGGATTGGTAATTAGCGCCCAGTGTGGGTTTTTGAAGTCTCTTGTTGGTGCTTAAGAGGCCATGGAGAATCCGAGCGGCCTTCCCCATACCATCGTACCCAAACATGCTCCGATGGGGACCAAACTTTGCAAGCATGTGGGGGTGGGTCCCCCCCACATGCTTGCAAAGTTTGGTCCCCATCGGAGCATGTTTGGATTGGAAATTAGCGCCCAGTCCGGATTTTTGAAGTCTCTTGGTGCTTAAGAGGCCATGGAGAATTCGGGCCTTCCCCATACCATCGTACCCAAACATGCTTCGATGGGGACCAAACTTTGCAAGCATGGAGGGGACCCACCCCCACATGCTTGCAAAGTTTGGTCCCCATCGGAGCATGTTTGGATTGGTAATTAGCGCCCAGTGTGGGTTTTTGAAGTCTCTTGGTGCTTAAGAGGCCAAGGAAAATCCGGGCCTTCCCCATACCATCGTACCCAAACATGCTCCGATGGGGACCAAACTTTGCAAGCATGGGGGGGGACCCACCCCCATATGCTTGCAAAGTTTGGTCACAATCAGAGCATGTTTGGATTGGTCATTAGCGCCCAGTGTGGGTTTTTAAAGTCTCTTGGCGCTTAAGAGGCCAAGGAAAATCCGGGCCTTCCCCATACCATCGTACCCAAACATGCTCCGATGGGGACCAAACTTTGCAAGCATGGGGGGGACCCACCCCCACATGCTTGCAAAGTTTGGTCCCCATCGGAGCATGTTTGGATTGGAAATTAGCGCCCAGTCCGGATTTTTGAAGTCTCTTGGTGCTTAAGAGGCCAAGGAAATTCCGGGCCTTCCCCATACCATCATACCCAAACATGCTCCGATGGGGACCAAACTTTTCAAGCATGGGGGGAGGACCCACCCCCACATGCTTGCAAAGTTTGGTCACAATCAGAGCATGTTTGGATTGGTAATTAGCGCCTAGTGTGGGTTTTTGAAGTCTCTTGGTGCTTAAGAGGCCAAGGAAAATCCGGGCCTTCCCCATACCATCGTACCCAAACATGCTTCGATGGGGACCAAACTTTGCAAGCATGGGGGGACCCACCCCCACATGCTTGCAAAGTTTGGTTCCCATCGGAGCATGTTTGGATTGGTAATTAGCGCCTAGTCCAGATTTCTCAAGTCTCTTGGTGCTTAAGAGGCCATGGAGAATTCGGGCCTTCCCCATACCATCGTACCCAAACATGCGCCGATGGGGACCAAACTTTGCAAGCATGGGGGGGGACCCACCCCCACATGCTTGCAAAGTTTGGTCCCCATCGGAGCATGTTTGGATTGGTAATTAGCGCCCAGTGTGGGTTTTTGAAGTCTCTTGGTGCTTAAGAGGCCAAGGAAAATTCGGGCCTTCCCCATACCATCGTACCCAAACATGCTCCGATGGGGACCAAACTTTGCAAGAATGGGGGGGGTACCCACCTCCACATGCTTGCAAAGTTTGGTCACAATCAGAGCATGTTTGGATTGGTAATTAGCGCCCAGTGTGGGTTTTTGAAGTCTCTTGGTGCTTAAGAGGCCAAGGAAAATCCGAGCCTTCCCCATACCATCGTACCCAAACATGCTTCGATGGGGACCAAACTTTGCAAGCATGGGGCCCACCCCCACATTCTTGCAAAGTTTGGTCCCCATCGGAGCATGTTTGGATTGGTAATTAGCGCCCAGTCTGGATTTTTGAAGTCTCTTGGTGCTTAAGAGGCCAAGGAAAATTCGGGCCTTCCCCATACCATCGTACCCAAACATGCTCCGATGGGGACCAAACTTTGCATGCATGTGGGGGTGGGTCCCTCCCACATGCTTGCAAAGTTATGTCCCCATCGAAGCATGTTTGGATTGGTAATTACTGCTCCGATGGGGACCCACACCCACATGCTTGCAAAGTTTAGTCCCCATCGGAGCATGGAGATTTTCAACAAACAATATGATAGCCAAAGTGTTAAAAAATATAATAAAATCAAGAACATCAACTAAAATGTAATGATACTCAATAATGAGAGAACTCGTAATGATATAAACATCAAATAAGTACATCAGTTTGAAAATGAGCTACCCCAGCTAGTCTGAGGTTAGTCACTGCCCAAAAATCTAAGTACAATGTAAGTGAGCTAACCCAGCTAGTCTGAGTTTAGTCACTATCAAGATAGAGATCTAGTCAGCAGCACCCTCTCTAGCTCTCAACTACTCTAGAATGCTCTCATGGTCATCCACTCGAAGCCGAAAACGAGGGTGAGAACTGTGTTTTCGGCTGTGTACTCGAACCAAGAGTGAGCCTGGTAGCAACCACTAGATGAGAGAACTGAAATGCCTCTAACTCCCACTTCCACTCTACTAGAACTCAAGACACCCCCGATGAAGACGAATCTGCTGGTAGAACTGGCCTGCCATAATCATGCTATGGGCGTCATAAGAAAACCCATGATCATCCACTGTATCCTGGTCAAGGATGCACTTTGGCCTAGTGCAACTCATCAGATAGTAGTTTACTCCCTCGCTATTTCCCTCACTGGCAATAACAGCAAATACATCACCCTCCTGTAGCAAATCTGTGAGGTCATCATAACTGACCATGAATGCAAGACCTGTGTGCTCATCAGACAGCACTGGATGTGAAGGATGCTCGGGGGAGAGGAATGTTTGTATCCATGCATCTGCCCATCCTCTCGAGGCACAATGTGACCAATCGCCATCCATACATGCTCCACAGAAGCATGCAAACCGTCGTGTGTAAATCGTGGGGGATACCATGCACGTGCTCCTGATAGAATGTAAGCCCAAGGTGCCAGGTACTGTGTCACAATCATGGGAGGCTCTACGGTCAATCATGCCACCATCCACATGCCAAAAAAATCTCCTAACAATCCGAGCATCACGTTTGGGGTACGATGATGCTGCACTCCCACACAAATGTTGGGAGCACCACTCGACTATGTGGCCCGCATCTCTGAACCGCTGATGAGCATCCTGCCCGCAGCTGATGACGCCTCAAGGCACGTTTCACACACGCGCCCGCACCATCATGCTCTCCCTTCCCGTGACCAGTCTCAAAGAATGACCAAATCACTGGGATACTAGACTGCACACGCCACCTATAAATCCATAAAAAGATAGTCTTAGTTATTGTTTTCTTTAAGATGTTCTAGTGAATTTAGTTTAATTGTAAATGTAAGAAAACCATAAGTACTACCTGTAGAGCCAATAGAATTGTCGTGAGATGACTTGAACTGTGCGCCACAACCATCCGACCAAACCCATCGCTGGACATGTCTGATCCCACAATCTCCTAAAAAATCATCATGGAGACGAAAACAATGTTGCACAAAATGTGCATCATGTGAACGATCATCACTAATATAGAAATGATACTCTCGAATAATGACACGGGTCTCGGGGGTATCTACATGAGCCTCTGCATGTCGATAGCTAATGTGGACCATAATAGCAACCTGGTGAGGTAAGCAATACATACGTGTAGGAGACAAAAAATCAAATAAGTAATGTAGCTCAAACATAAAACAAATATTACAAAATATAACCATTACCCTCTCTGAGAAGTAATACTCAGATTGTATCTCCTGAAAAGGTGTGAAAGTGTAGTTCTCTGCAAAATCAATCACAGAGACTACCACACCAATAGGAAACTCTGCTAGGCATGCTCGGAACTGACGATCTTGCCACTTGGCACAATGACTGTGTGCCGTATGTAGGGGTAGATTTGCTCCCTAAATGTGGCTGTGAAGTGACAACGTGGTGTATGTTTGTCCACGAGCTGCAACTTCCTGGACTGTCTACCACTCTGGAGCTGGTGTGTCACATACTCATAACGTTGCCATGCCACTATCTCTTGGTCACTTGCATCAAGATCTACCATCTGTAGATGTGCAAGTGAACCACATGATGTGCAATTGCTCTCCACACAAGGCATCCTATGGAACTGGGCATCCTCCATGCGTGCACACAAAAGAGAGTGGATGAAATCACGTGGACTACGAGGCAACTCTCTATGCCCACTAAGAGAACGGAACACATCATAAAAAAGTTTGAACTCAACATGGTAGCGACAACAACATGTGTCACGCTGACGTGAGTACCTCACAAACCAAGGCTTACACCCCTCAAATGACCTTTGCCCAATTTTAAGCTCTGGATACGAAGCCACAAACTGAGAATACAACTCAGTTTGGGTCATTTCAAGAAAGCAAGCACCGTGCTCAATGAACACTCCTCTTGTCACTCTCTTACGCAAAGCTTTCTTGAAAACTGGTGAGGCATGACAATTCTCCTCCCAAAAACTTTCTATCAAGGTTCTAGTGGTTTCATCTAGTAGGCGATCATGCCTAGCTACACGACCACTACTCGCCCACAAAGCACCAACCTCATTGGCATCTAAACTTTGTCGTCTAATAGACCCAACTCTAAGTGCGTGTGGTGCTATGGAAAGGATGCGAGATGTGGCACTAACCTTACCCTTCATTTGGGAGCTACTTATGGCTGCCACAATAGCCCGTCGAGTAGCCAAAGCGTCCGCAGAGTTCCTCTTCTTGTTAACTATATAGGAATGACGAACACTTTGTAGCATCACCATGCCAGCTCTCCTCTCTCTTCGACCTCCAATGTCGGAAAGCGCCCTGCAGTTGGCCATGTTGGGCAGATCAATCAAAGCATCAAGCACACATGCCTGTGATGAAGGCGTGAGGTCTTTGAAATAGGAATGGAAGATTGCATGGGCACGACGATGTGCCCCTGACTTTGATAGTACTTTCCTATCCACACGAAGGGTGCCCAAAGGAGGGGGGTGGGTTCTTGTAGAAGAGAGGACTCAAGAAGGGCGGGTTCATGTGGGTTATCTAAACTAAGGGGTAGTGGGGGGGAAGAGGGCGAAGGGAGAGGAAGTGGAAGAGGAGGAGCAAGGCTTGGATCATCACCAACGGAAGGTGTTGCTCGTTGACGTGCTCTCCACTCTCTCTTTCTCTCATGAGCTACCCTTCTCCTCTCCTCCTCTTGAACTTGGTGGATGGGGGGGAGTCTAGTCCTATCACGTTTCCGACTCCTACGACTTTGAGAACCCATTCTCAAGGAAGCTAAGAGAGAAAATATTATAAAGGCTCAATGATGGGATAGTACTAGAGATAAGTGTGGGATAGTACTAGAGATGTGTGATTATATAGGAAAAATAGGTTATCCACTTCAAATCTCATTGGATTTCCTATCTAAGATTGATTAGATAACTAAGATAAACATAAAGATAATTAAAGATAAACTATTATCCACTTAAAAATTAATATTATTAATAATATTTATTAACAAGTCTAAATATTTATCATTACTAGATATATAAATATATCTTTAAAGATATCTTTTATTTTATAATTATGTAACTGCTTTTTTTTAATAAAGTATTTTTTTTAAAATTTTATTCAAAGGTTTATTCTACATAAAATTTTTTTAAGAAATATTAAATTAAAAATTTATTATTTTTAAATTAATAATATGATCTTTAATAATATTATTATTGATATAATCCCAAAATATAATCTTTTAAAATTAGTGATTTTAAATTATTTTATTTAATAAGTTACATATATTTTATTATTTAAATTTCTATATTCTATTTCTCTAAATTACTAAATTAACTTTTTCAAAAATATGTTTTTGAAAAAAGAGGGGAGGTGGGAAGGAGGTGCCACGTGTCACATGCGTGCATGACACGTGTGGCATTCTCTTGACATGTGGCACTATTATGGTTGATGTGGCAATTCCATGATGTGGCATGCCATGTCACCAAGTGTGAGGTGGCATGCAAAGGTGGCAAGATGATGTGGCATTAATGATGACTAGGATGATGAGGTGGAGAGTAGGTTGACCAACCATGTTGACATGGAGGGTGGAGGTGGCAAGCTGCTTATGTGGATCCTCTCGATGCTCATGTGGACATAAAGTGGCATGCATATATAAGATTTGTGCCTACCCAAGCCTCACACATGGAATGAAACCTAAGCTGTGAAGTTTACCAAGCCTAGATTTCCAAACCTAACTAGGATTGGTTTTAGACTTGAAAAGGGGAGAGTGGACACAATATGGGAATTTTCACTTGGGAGGATTGAAAATGGACCTTCCCATACTCAAATCAAGCCAAATTTTTTTTAAATAAATTCATGGCAACAAGAGTATTGATCCCTTGAGTTTTTAGATTGAAAGATTCAATATTTAATTTTCTAGAATTAAATTACTATTGATTTAATGGGCCTCTAACAGTCATAATAAATTTTCCAAAGTAAATCTACAAAAATCCAACCGTTAGATTTGTAATTTTACCTTATACCCACATTATACTAATCTTTCCCAATCTAATCATCACTAGATCCATACAATTTGAGCATTTTAAATGGTAGATGTGGTGGGAGGATAAAATAGTATATTTTTTAACAATTCTAATACATTTTAAATAATATAGAAAATAGTAGAACACATCAAAAATTACTCGATAAATCAAGTTAAGCTCTATGTTATTTGTATTTGTGATATGCAAAGTGGGAACATCATATGAGTAATAATGTAAAAGTTATAGGCAATTTACTCACATTCACTGTACCTGTCTAAACCTACGACGACAGGGCCTGTATACAAACTTGGTTCCCAAAGAAAAGAGGATTTGCAATTATTGGATATTCGATCAGATTATAGTTTTAGGTACCCAACTTTGCATATGATGTTTCATTAGAAGACCTTGAAGTGAAACTCCTTGGCTAACTTTGAGAGATTGGCTATTCTTCTTGAAAAAATGCTTGTTTTCCAGCTAAAGCCAAGGGCGCCCACTACATGAAACTAGATAACCTCATCTTGCAACCACCCTGCCCTTGAATGTGCTTACATGCTTACAAGAGCCAAGGCATGCCAAATAGTCATAAAGATTGTAAAAGACAACACCTCAACATGGGTAGAAGAATATGCTTCAAAAGAGAACCCAAAAGAAGAAGAAAAACCTTCTAAAACCAAGAATTACAAAGGACAACAAATTATCAAAACCAAGGTCGAATTAAAAGATAGGGAAAAGGAGTCTGTAAAGGACATAAATCCAAAAAGAGATATAAACACGAAAGAGCCAAAAGCTATACATGATGCAAAAGCATCCACCTCAAAGACCACCACACAAACCTCGACACCTATACGTGCGACACAAGATGCAAAAACCCAAAAGAAAATTCAATCTCGTCGCATGGGTAAACATAATGAAAAACTGACAAAGCAAAGAAAGTCGGAGAATGAAACAAGTTCTAGTACATCACTAGAGGATGAAGCAAGTTCTTACTCTTCACTCAGTGCACCACATAGACTAATCAAGAAACTAGATCCCACCCAATGACCCCAAATGGATAATAATGATCACATGACATATGCGGAATGCAAAAAGCAAGCTTAGGAGAGCATGCTCAGCTTGGTTGAATGTCACACAGGGTCACCGGTTATGATTGAGCCTCATAATGCCAAGCCTAAAATAGCAACCAAGATACAAAGCCTAGAGGAGTATCGTTTTCCCTTTCAAGAGGAAGACATACTCAAAGATTAGTGAAAGAATTAATCTTGGATTAATCCTTAATCACTTCTTTTTACATAACTCATTAAGGCTAATGAGCATAGATACTGATGAGTTGTCAAAATTATCCATTTTGGGGATCATTTATGAAGGGTGTAAGGTGTGTCATTAAAAGGTTGACTTTTTTGATTCCCACTTACCTTTTTGGGAAAATGCCCAATCCTTTTCATTTTAAATTCAAAAACATTCCCTCCCAAAAAGAAAAATTCGTATTTCCTAGACTCCAAAAAAAAGAGGCGTGAAAGACCAGGTCGGTCCGATGCGTGAAAGTGCAGGCCGTGAACGGCTTGACACGTGAATGACTTGGGACGTGAATGGCTTGGCTCGTGAAAAGGTCCGCAAAAAAAAAAACTTTGGAAACCACCCCAGTTTGGAAGCCCGTATCTCTTATACCGTATATCAGATGAAGGCGCTCTAGGGCTCATCAAAAAGCTGACATCGAGCTCTTTGATTGGGACTAATCGTTTGAAGTCAAAATCGACCATTTTGGCCTCCGACCAGTAGCCTCAAAATTCAACCCAAAAATTGAGGCGAAAATAGCCCAAAAAATCGTAAAAAACAGCGCGAAAGACGAATCATATTCGGGCTGCTTTAAGGGTCTAAGTGACAAAATCACGGACTACTCAGGGAAACAAAGTTGTAGTACTCCAAAATTACTGCAACTCCCTCATAAAGAGTTTTTCAAAATTCATTTTGGAACATCCTCAAAAACGTGCTGCGAAACAGAGAAAAATTTCTCGAAAGTTTTTTTCGTCTCGAGATGGAAAATAGGTTTTAGGACCTCCTCTTCCATCTGGGAAGCTCCTAGCATACGTTTTTTTCGAAAAAATATTAAGAGGTTCATATGCGTATAGCGCCTAAGCTAATTAGGGCAAACAGACACCCGTTTGATCTAACGGAGAGTACGCCAAGCCTCTTGAGGCTATAACGGGCTGTGGGAAAGTATAAAAAGCAAAAAAAAAAACTATGATTGCTCATTAAGGAGCATTTAGGCACTCTGACATGGCCACGATAGAGGGATTGCCAAGGATCACACAAGGACTCAACCCAATGGTGACATCTTCGAGCCATTAAGATTTATGCCACAAATTCACCTCCCAATGATGTTGGCCGTGCTTATAACATGCATGTCATCGGGTTTCACACCCCCTATGACTTCGATCCCACCGGGCTTTGGTCCCTTGCCTAACATTCCCATGAGTCCTATAGTACCAACCCTTTTTTGGGATACGCACACCTTGGACATACTGACTAGTCTAGGAAGGGGGGTGCCCCAAGGACTCACTGAGTCTCTTCCAACAAGAGCACTCACATATGGCCTCAGTGACTCGTATAAAAATACGGTCGTACAAATTTCCAAAATTATGGGCAAATATGACGGAACAACAGACCCTGTTCAATTCATTCAAATGTTTGAACAAAGATGTGAAGCCTTTGGAAATCCCAATTGCCCCACTAAGGTACACGTGTTGAACTTATGCTTAGAGGGAAAATCTAGTCGATGGTTCATCACATTGATGCCGGCGATCAAGACCAACTTCAAAACCTTGAAATCAGCCTTTATACATGGCTTTTCCAAACAAGGTGATCGGTGGAGTGCAACAATAGAACTCTATTCAATTGAGCGTCAACCAAATGAATCCATTAAAGATTTTATCCTTAGCATAAAACTCTTGGACTCACGTTGTGAGTCATGGAAACAATTAAACGATGATTGAGGAGGAGATGTTTCATGATGGACTTAAAGAATAATAGCTTACACAACTTGATCATTGTAACCAATCTGAAAACATTTGATTAATGTTGCAAAAAGAAGCAATACGTTTATATGACAACATGATAGAAAATGATTATGCTATGAGGTGTTCCTCATCTAAACCAAGTGAAGCAATGGCAAAAGAAGATCGATCTCGAAATTGACATTCCCAGAATTTTATGCAGCATTTCTTAAAACCTTAGCAAACATCTCTACGAGAGGATGAAAACCTTCAAAACCAGACATCCTTAATACCTCTAAAAGTGAGGAGCGAAATGCCTTGTGTTGAGTGAAATCACTATGACCATTCCAATCCTCATTGTGCATACAAGGCACCTGTCCTTCTATACTGCATATATTGTAAAACCTTCTAAAAAGTGTCCCGCTTCATCCACAATAGACTTAAAACCTCAATCTCCCATTAACCAAACAAAAACAATCCAAAGGGTAGAAACTGCTCAGGAAGCAGTTAATCAGACACTTTAGTGTTTCTATTGTTGTGGACCTCACAAGGTGGTAGACTGCACATTTTGGAATACTTCCATGCCCATAGTCATTGACACCTTGCGACCAATGTGTGAACGATGTGGCATTGATCACATGTTCCAAGATTGCCCAAGACAAGTTGCTTCAATGTAACTTGTCTCACAAAATACAACTCTTAACATCTTAAGTGTACAAAACAGGCAACCGGCCACGGTACCCTTGAATGTGCTTACATGCTTACAAGCCAAGGCACGAGAAACAGTCAAAAGGAATGTAAAAGATAACACCTCAACATGGGTAGAAGAATATGCTTTAAAATAGAACCCAAAAGGAGCAAAAATTTCTAAAACCAAGAAAAACAAAGGACAACAAACTATCGAAACCAAGTTCGAATTAAAAGACAGGGAAAAGGAGTCTATAAAGGACATAAACCCAAAAAGGGACATAAACATGAAAGAGCCAAAAGCTATACATGATGCAGAGGCATCCACCTCAAAGACCACCACACAAACCTCGACACCCATACGTGCGACACAGGATACAAAAACCCAAAAGAAAATTTGATCTCGTCGCATGGGTAAACATAATGAAAAACTGACAAACCAAAGAAAGTCAGAGAATGAAACAAGTTCTAGTACATCACTAAGTGAGGATGAAGCAAGTTCTTACTCTTCACTCAGTGCACCACATAGACTAATCAAGAAACTAGATCCCACCCAACGACCCCAAATGGATAATAATGATCACATGACATATGCGGAATGTAAAAAGCAAGCTCAAAAGGAGAGCATGCTTAGCTTGGTTGAATGTCTCACAAAGTCACCGGTTGTGATTGAGCCTCATAATGCCAAGCCTAAAACATCAACCAAGATACAAAGCCTAGAGGAGTATCGTTCTTCCTTTCAAGAGGAAGACATACTCTCTACAGAAGAGTCATTTGAAACAGACTGTACAAACTATAGGCTTGAGAAAGCACGTGAGGAATTCGATAATTCCCTTACAAGATTAAAACAATCTCTCAAAACCTCATTCGGAGGAATGCTCTTCTCTCATAATAAAGCCAACATCACATCAACACTTGCACCTTTAATGGCTCAACCTGAGCTATACAAAAGGAGATAATGAACTCCATATAAAATAGGTATGTGAGGATTCACACGTTTCCAAACAGCCCTCATTAAGAATTGTCAGAGGGCCAAGTGTGCTAGTGTACGCATTGGGTACTCTTGAAAAAGCTGAGACCCAAACAGAGGATAAAAGTGATTGGGAATATGAAACAGAAATTGGATCTAAAACCAAGTCAATAACCGAAACATCCATGGTTCCTTTGGACGATTCTATCATGGTATGGTTGGATTTCCCTACAGGCAATGATGTTCAGTGCAAACGCACATTGATTATCCCTTGAGAAAGTCATAACATCATGACAATAGTCACTTGGGTGTCATTGGAGCAACCGAAACTCATATGATCCTACAAGCAATAGTCTTGCAACAAGAGGAGCCAATGGACAAAACATCGAAGTTCCAGGTTACTTTAGATACACTACTCAAACAATCGATGGTGGCGATATGGAATTTACATTCCATGTTACCCTAGATTCCCTTAAGTATGATGTCATCCTTGGCATAGCTTGGATAAGTGAATCGTTGTATTCACTACATGAATCCATGCAAAAAGTTACCTTGAACACTCCTGTAGGCAATGTACAATTGCTATACGGGAGGAAGAAACCTTGCAGGAGCTAAAACTTCCAACATATCTTACTGAAAAGATCCCTAGGATTTTGGTGGGATTGGAAATTTCAAATAAAATCACCACCGCTCAAGCATAGCTTTATCCAACATGAGAACATAATCTCATGACACTCGAGCTATGGGATTTATTAGGTCACCCAACACTCACGGCACATCCTGAAAGGATTACCTTTACACAAGTCTTGAACATGCCATGTTTAGGGTACTTTGAACATACAACATACAATGTATATTGAAACTAACACCCTCACTTGCAAGTTTTTTTTGATTGAGTATGTGTTGGAAGTAGATTTGATCTTGGGGCATAAATGGATTGTTGCTACCCAAGCACCACTGTGCTTTGCTAGCGATAGAGTCATCATGATGGTCAACGATAAAAAGTTGACAATACCATACTGCCAAGAAGAGGATCCAACTTTAATGGATATCTATGATGCTGAACAACACAAAAGGATACAAGCCTCTTCCACAAAATCCCCTCTACATAATGACCTACCATCTGCATCAACAACCAACTCCGATAAAGCCTCTACTCCTTCAACCCCATCCTCACCTATGAAGTTCGATGCCAAAACCTCGAAATCAGCAGCTATTCCTGAAGAAGTTTCTAGAGCCCAACCATCTATCTCAAACAGGAAACTCAAAGGAAAGGCCCTAGATCCTATGCATCTTCATCGACAGACCTCATCATCAAAGGAGACAACCACATGCTCAAAGCCCTCGTCATTGACAACCACTCCACAAAAGACTCTAACCTCATCACATCATTAACAATGCCTATGAGTCTCAATCCTACAGCCTCAGCACCAGTCAAAGTTAAGGAGGACCCCAAACCTTCCACATCAACCCTAAAGAAAACTCCACCAAGACTCCCACAATCATGATATCTTAATAGTATCAAAATGTGGGTGGAGAAGTAGTGACTTGTAGCTCAAGGCTACTATGAAGGTGCCAATCAAATTTAGGTGACTCGACAGTCAAAACCTCTTCCTCAATGTAGCACTCGAAAGCCAAGGAAGAAGAAGAGTACTCCACAACACCATCCACAAAAGCCTATGCGAGTTCCTCAAAGAACTCCACCAATGCAACAAGTGTGGGTACCAAAAACACTGCTGCAAAGAACAAGGGTACTACCAAAGAAATACCAAAGCTTGGGTCCCCAAGTGCATCACAAAGTCCCCTAAGCTTGCACAAAGAAGAAAGCCTCAACACTAAGCACATCGGCCACCAAATTATAGTGTTCGTGAAAGATGGGTGCCTGTGCAAGGATACTATGATGGTAATTCCATCATATGGTTACCAAAATCAAACAATGTGAAGAAAACCCCACCACCGACTTCAACCCCAACAACTTCACCTATAGTTCGACAAGAATGGAGACCCAAGAAACAACAAGCAAATCACTCAATCACTCTCGTGCATTTGGCACCAACGCAAGAGCTTGTATGTTCAAGCAAACAATCAGCAATCTTCTCTATTGCCTCGATATCATTTCAACAAATTCAAGAACAAATACGAAGACTTAGGAGCACATCAAGAACAAATACGAAGACTTAGGAGCTTGTATGTTCAAGCAAACAATCAGCAATCTTCTCTACTGCCTCGATATCATTTCAACAAATTCAAGAACAAATATGAAGACTTAGGAGCACATCAAGAACAAAATAACAATGCTCTTATCACCCCTATGGAAGTGAGAAATAAGCGCACAAGAAGCTATTACTTGTAAATCATGACCTAGATGACCCATAAAATAAAATAATAATAAAAAAACCTTGAGGTCAAAACGTGCAAATTCACAGAATTCTATCTCATGAAATTACAATTCACGGGGTTTCATCTCACGACTTAAGAGCCTGCACTTTGACAATTTAAGTCCCATCATAGATTAAGCCGTATCACGCAATAGCCATTATATATTTGTTAAGATTATTGCTTACTATTCTTTTGGCTAAATTAATGTAGCAGCTACTCCATACTCATGCACTGGAGAACATTTGCACCAAAGCCTCACCACCAACTTCCAGGTACATCTTTGGATGGGGGGGCCATGTTGGGTGAAAGTCTGGTCAATATGGTACAACCCATCGCTTGGAATTTTCCTTCAAATTACAAACCTCTCCAAACGATGCCACCATCTTCACAAATCAATGATCTTTAATCCCTAGTGAAGATCTCTATATTAGCCTCGCAAATTGACGTAATTCTTTCAATCCTCACCACCAAGTGGCTACTTCAACACATAGTAGTTCAATAAGAGTCTATATGACTCAATTCTTGTACTTCATGTAATCTACTTCTCATACAAGCACTTAAATATACATAAAAACATAAAAAACACATGGACAGAAGAAGATAAGATCAGGTCCTACTCAACAACATTTGACAATATCCTGCCACACAAATGGATATCATCACAAGCCAATTACTTCAAATGATGAATGTCGCTTCAATGAATCAAATGAGGAACTGAGAATCATCATCTCATTCTGATGATTAAGTCTATGTTCCTCCAGATCCTTCTCTCTTCTCTCCAATTATTAACATCTCATAGTTTTTCCACTAACAAAAATCACATGTAACCTTGCTGATGATTGCCAAAAACAAATTGAGCCAAAAAAAGGGCTCAACACAAATATAAAAATGCAATCATTCGCAAAAAAACCCCATCTCCCACCCCGTTAGGAATTCCCAATAAACCACTAACCTCTTCATTCATTAACTAGCTTTTCTTATTTCCTCTGGAGGAACAAAGACCATTGAACATCATTCAACATCAAAGCCATCGACAAAGCTTGTTCATTCTCCCCACGCAAAGGTCTTCAACGCGAGCATCATCAGAAGGGGGGGATGTTAATCTAATTCTAGGATTAACAAGAGCTACCACTATTATCTTACATCAAGGAGTCATGGTAGATACACCAAAGGGTCATACATTCAAGATATGAAGCAATAGTGTCCAAAGCTACAACTTGGACAATGGGCACCCGTAATGGTGTGACGGAGTATTTATGGCGATTTCCACTTCAAGAGCGTGTGGTAGCAAGTTAGGATGAAGTCCTAAGTGATGTACTTCATGGATATATTATGAGAGTAGTCATTGTAATAGCATTAGGCCTCTTATGAGCCTAAAGTGCCTAGCCGGCCATAGTTTAAGTGAGTGTGAACACTTATGGCCATGTATATAAGTGAATTTCTCTCATAATACAACATACTCTCCCATTGTGCAATTGAGTCTTGCTCTTGCTAATCCTCTTGCTAATCTCTATCCCTAATGCATGCTAATGAGTATGTGTGAGTGAAGTCAGGTGAGAGGAGGGACGTAGTACCCAAAGTGCAACACGGCGGTGTGACAACACTCGGGGAGACGCGGTGGAATTGCTTCTCAAGGAGTTGTAGAGCTTGGAGACCTCAAGGGTTACGAGCTCAGCCATTGGAAAGATCCTCCTCACACGACAGTTGTGATTCACTAGGTAATCTCTTTTTGGATGTGTTTCAAGGAGGGTTAGGGTGAGCCGCTATAACATATGCCCTTACATCTAAGCTCCATCTATGTATTACAACCATGTAACTTATGAAATTCTTTTCAGTGTAACTTGGAGATATGAGTGAAGTGTGGCTAGTAGGGATTAATCTCTTTTCTCTCTCTCTCTTTTTTTTTGGGTGCAACGCATTCAAGTGATCTTCAGGCCTATGCAATGATTTGGAAGGGTTCCATCTAGTGTGAAAAACTAGATTGGTTTTTCACGGCCATGAATAGCATCACTATCGTAAGGCACAAATATGCTAACATGGTTCACTTATGTAAAAGAAGATGTGAAAAGTACCATTTTGGAGCCCTTTTCTTGATATGAAAAACTAGGCTACTTTTTTGGAGCATGAATATCTTGAGATATTCATGTTGAAAAAAGATTACTAATTTGTTGAAAAAAGAATAGCTCGTTTTTTGAAGTACTTGATCATTGTGAAGACCTTTATGTGATTTACGCTACCTTTAAACCACCTTTATATGATTTACACTACCTTTGAACTCATGAGATCATGAACACTAGTTCTTCATGTCAATTGAACTTTTGAGTTTTCTTCCTTTGAGGTTATCTTATGGTTCGGGTGTTTTTTTGGAAAGGCTAGGTATGATTTCTCTTTCTTTTAGAACACCTTTTTTGGCGTGAAAAAACTTGAGATATTAACTTCGTGAGTTTCCACTAGTTTTTCATGTCGAATGATATTTTGTATTCCCTAGTTTTGAGGTGATTTTATGGTTCACCTAAATTTTTTGAAGATCTAGGAGTAGTCCTTGATGATGTTTGAGACAATTTTATAGCCTTGAAAATTTTGAGTTTTTCACATGGCGTGAAAATGTCCACTAGTTTTTCATGTGTCAACAAATTTTTTAAATTACATGATTTTGAGTGTCTTTGATTATTCCCCTAACTTTTGAGAAGTGCTAACCATGATTTATTATCCTTTTTGAGTGACTTTTTTTGGATATGAGAAACCTAAGATACTCACGACATGATTATCTTTTGAAACTCATGCGTGAGCATTCATACCTATTTTGTGCATCTTATCTTTCATGGGTGTTGCTAAGCTTCAAGGACCTCTAGTAGTGACTCCCAAAGTGGGTTGGTAATAAATAGTTTGAATTGTGCCATTGAGCATTCTACCAATTTTGCTATGGTTGGAGTAATTGTTGAAGTTGAAGCTTTAACTGCTAGCTCTTCAGATATTAATGTGATGATGACTTATTGCATCTCCTTGTTGTTTTCATAGTGCAAATAGGTTCTTGTGGCTTCTCCATTTTTGGGAGAGGGCTCTTGTGGTCTGCTTGTTATTGCTTTAGACCTAAGTGTGCTTCTTCTTGGCACATATAGTGGTGGTGAGACTATTCTTTCTTTCATGGCCTTGGGCATCCAGATGGTGGAATTGTCATCATAATACCCTTTAGCAATAAGTAGGTGTGTAGGCACCCATTTTTAATGGACTTTGAGATGTGGGGGGATAGTTCCTTTGTTGTCAAAGTTGCTTCCTTTGTGCAAGTTGAGGGGGTCTTTTGGGTCTCTTTGCGATCCACACATCTTCATAGAAATTATGTGCTTTTGCATCAATTTCTTGGGTACCCATAATTGACAAGTTGGAAGTAGTTTTTGTTGCTTTTGGGTTTCTACTACAAATTTTTTTGACAAGTACTCTGCTTTCCACTCTCTTGAGATTTGCATTGCGTGCATTACGATGAGTGTTTCCTTGGTTGGAGAGGAACCAAATTGGATTGCCACCCTCATAGAAACCTTGAGCCACTAATAACTGCTTTTACACCCACCTTTTGATACTATAAAGATATCTTGACATTAACTTATATGGTGGATATACCTTCTCTTGTAAAACTGAAGATTTGGTACCTTTTTTTAGCATTAGATTGCAAAGGAGCAATTATATTTTTTGGTTTGGGCACCATCGATGATGAGGCTTGGGTCTTCATGAGAGAGGTTACTGATGGGGCGAGGTCACTTGGATGGCCCTTTAACTTTGTTACTTGCACAGATGAACTTTGGAGTCATCATCGTTGATGTTTTAGGATTGTTTTCAAGAGAGGTTGTTGATGACGAGGTTTTTGTGATAGAAGCCTTTGACTCCTTTGGCAAGGTTGTCGAAGTGGGGCTCTCATAGTAGACGCTTCATTATGAGATACCACCAATGTTGTAGACGATAGGTCTTTATTATCAATGGAAGTCATTGGAGAGGTTATTTTCTCAGAAAAAGGGTCTATTGGTGTTGAAGGTTGTGGGGGGCTACCCTTGTTGGAGTACGGTTCAAGCTATGATGTTGTCGACGACAAGTTATAAGCATCTAGCGAGCTTGTGAAATTAAAGGTTAAAGCCTCTTCTTTTGATGGTGAGGATGATGAAGGAATACATATTTTGTCGAGAAGGGCTTCCAAAGGACAAGGCATGTTTTTAGGTTGAGGAGATTTCTAGGAGGAACCTTGTAGTTTTTTACATGCAACATCATACAGTCAATGTTGGATTCTCTCCATCACAAAATGATATCACCATCTCCATGTTGTGGACCTTCAAGGTGATTGTATTGCTCTTGAAGCATGGTTTCACACTGGTAGCAATAATCCATTCCCATCCTAGAACTAAGTTTGCATCTAACACAAATTCAACCATAAATAACTTGTAGTTAAGGGGTTTATTTTCTCTTGAAGCATGGTTTCACACTGGTAGCAATAATCCATTCCTATCCTAGAACTAAGTCTGCATCTAACACAAACTCAACCATAAATAACTTACAGTTAAGGGGGTTAGATTGCATGTAAATTGTATGTTCAAAGTATCCCAAACATGGCATATTCATGCTCTACATGAAAGGAATTCACTCAAGATGAGCATATTTTCTCAGGATGTGCTTGTAGTGCAGGTTGACCTACTAACTCCTTTCATGTTCTGCACAAAAGGAATTCGCTCAGGATGAGCTTGTAGAGGTAGGTTGACCTACCAA
The DNA here is from genome assembly GCF_041138505.1 of Cibotium barometz. NCBI lineage: Eukaryota > Viridiplantae > Streptophyta > Polypodiopsida > Cyatheales > Cibotiaceae > Cibotium > Cibotium barometz. Next base: position 11,177,905 of record NC_141077.1, on the reverse strand, counting down.
CTCCCATAGTTTAAGGGTCATGAGATTTTGTTCACACCATGGATAAAGTTAAGCTTGAAGAGTTTTGATTCTTCCAAAGTCCTTAAATCCTACATCAAATCTTTGAAGATTTAGAATAGGGTTAAGTTTAGGTGTTGGAGTTTTAATCTCCATGGGTTTAGGTGGTGAAGATTCCCTTTCTAGCAACAACTCCTCTGCATAAGAGCATTGTGAATGTACTCATTGGGTGTTTTAAGGTGATAGTTTATGTTGATTTGTCATTTGAGTATGAAGTACATTCACAAGGAATCCATTCTAGCTTGTTGCCACATGCTCTTGGAGTAAGAATTGCCACCATAAGTGATTCGTTGGACCATTTCCGGGTGCTCGTCCAAGTTGTATATTTGGACACTATTACTTCATAGATTGATCACACATGGTTTTGGTGTCTTTATCTTTACTATTTGATGTTGAATCATGGTGGCAACTCCTAATAACCCCAAAATGGGTTAACAAGAGGTCACACTCTAAAAAACATATCATAGTCTTGGTTGAGTGTGTTGTGTTATTTTTTTCAATCTTATCTATATTAGGAAATAACTTATGTTTTTTTAAATCTTATTTGAATTAGGAAACAACTTATTTCATTTTGTAGGTTTTGGAAAGGTGAAAACCTTGATTTTCTTGGCTTTTTTACATATTTTCCTTGCCCAAGGATTAGATTTCATTGCATTGGGTTAAGAAGTTGGTAAATCTAGGTGATTAGGAGTGAGAGGCATGTTAAAAACTTTGATCTTAAGCTCCAAAATTATGGATTGAAGTGTCAAGTTCTGTGTTTTTTTAATATCATGTTTCGCATTTGGAAAAAATCACAAAAAGCCTCTAAAAACAAACCATTAGAAATTCATTTCCTTTTACACACTACTTCAGTAGAATTAGAAACCTTAAGCAAAACTTTAAACAGCCCTTAATCAATCCAACAAACTAGATGAAAACTAGGTGTAGATCGTAGATTCTACTCTTTGAAAAGTAGATGTGAGAGCCCAGAGTTTGCCCACACACTGAGAGAAAACATCAAAGTGGCCATGAGAATCTATCAAATATGTTGTGAGTGAACACACTTAGAGCAAACATCAAACCCACCATGAGAACCTATCAACTATGTTGTGAGTGAACTCACTCATGTGTTCATATGTTGTGAGTGAACTCACTCATGTGTTCATATACACTTACCCTTGTCCTGGGCACTAAATGCCTTCCTCTTCACACCTTGTAAGACCGTCACCACAACCCAAGTCTTAGAAATTATTTTCATGATGAATTTTTATACTGGTCTTAATTCTTTACGTCAAATTTTGTTAAAGAGCAATTAAGCTCAATTATTATCCAATCAACTCACATGAAGTTTGTGGTATGACCACATGGATTGATATGACATCATGTCCTTTAATCCCATCACGAGTCTAGTTTTTGAATTCGTTTGAGTTTAATGACAAATACCTATTCAAATTTGTTAGGTTCAATAAGGATTAAATGTACTGAAATCCAGTGCTCACATAGCTTGGTTTGTAGTGTAATTTTCTTGGTTGAAATTTAAAAATTTCGGTTAGAATTCGACGTTGCCTTTAATTTTAAAGGATAAAATTTGTACATTTTAGTTTTAAATCCCAGTGATTTTCAAGTCTAAATTCGAGTTAAGCCTAAGCATTACCTTTAATTTTAAGGGTTGGATTTTTTTTAAAAAAGCATTGCCAAAATGAACTCACCAAATCCATGTGACTAGTCAAACTTGTGCCAATTTGAACCCATCTGTTTCAAACTAGACACCACCTATGAGATCAAAACTTCACACCGTTGTGACCGGACTTAATTATTGTAGGACCAAACCGTATGGGCGCGCAGCTGAACTCGTCGCCCGTGAGACGAGTGCTTATCACCTAAGATGACAAGCTTCTATTAATACAACCTCAATAAAGGAGTCCAAAGCTTTAAAATCAACCGTATGATATGTAACTAGTTTGATGTAACCATTTTCTAGAATCCTAGTGCTACTCTCATAAATTGGGATTAACTCTCAAGCGACCTAGCCTACGAGATCCAACTATTGCCCCAATGATAGAAGGGGAAAGGAACATTTTTCAAACATGGAAACCCAAACTCTACCATAGGATTGGTAAAGTGCAAATAGGTCTGCAGAATGCACATAATACTAGGAGGAGTACCACCTCTTTAGGGTGGTAGGTGGTCACTTTAGGGTGGGTTGCTTTAGGCATTTCTTTACAACCTCATTCCATATCCACCCCATTGGGAAGAAACAATAAACATGGAGCTATGGTAAGATCCAACTCTAGAAAGTGAAAAACAAGCCAAGACTCATCAAGGGCGGGGTCATTTTAGACATAGAGTCTTTACTATAGAACCTAGTTCCATATCCACCTCGTTGGGAGGAGGAACAATAAGCATGGATCTAAGGCAAGAGACAACCCTAGAAAGTGCAAAACAAGCCAAGACACCTCAAGGGAAAACCCATATGGAACCCCTAGCCATTGATGGCTCAGAAACTCCATGCTAGGTAGGCAAGGAAAAATGCGCTAGAAGTTCTCAAGAAAACCAACCCAATGGGGTGGGAAGACCTCAACCTTGCTGTTGGATTTTACGTGCAACCACAACACTATGGCCCACTTTGATGAGAGTATATGGTTATAGACTGTTAAGGATGGCGAGGGAAGTAGGAAGATAGGTTACCATGATAATTGTGCCGATGCATAGAGCCCCTTACCAAGCATAGACCAAGGGGTCAAAGCATGGTTAGGTGGTTTTAAAAGTGGTGTCATTGAAATACCTTTGTTAATTGCTAACGAGAGTTAGTTAAAGGTAATAACAAGTTGGTAATTAAGAATATTTAGAATTGTAAAAAAGAATATTATGAATTGTAAAAAAGAATACTTAGAATTTAAGGCCGAATAGTTATCACATGAAAAGAATATTTAGAATTTAAGTTATTATGAAAAGTTCACGTAGTCATGGAGCATGATCGTGTGTGTCAGGCCCAGTCATGAAGCGTGATTGTGTATATCATGATGGGTCTGTGTGTGTGTGTGTGTGTGTGTGTGTGTGTGTGTGTGTGTGTGTGTGTGTGTGTGCATGCACGCACTTATATTGAACATTGTGTTGCAGGAACATAGCCTCTCTCTCTCTCTCTCCCCTCATACGATTGTGTTGCTACAATATATATATATATATATCCTCCTATGGTTGTGTTGCCACAATAGATCTCTCTCTCTCTCTCTCTCTCTCTCTCTCTCTCTCTCTCTCTCTCTCTCTCTCTCTCCCCTCATACGGTTGTCTTGACATATTTATGGGGATGACAGAAGAACACTCTAGAATCTAATTGTTTCCAATCTTCTTCCCAAATCTTCATGATCCCACAAACGGACTATACCAACATGACAAACTCTTGTTTCTCTTGTGCTCAGCTTCTTCATCTTCATCCCTGTGGCTCATAAGAGTTATGCTACATTCATGAGCTCTTTTTTATCTCTTTGCTACAAACACAAAGTGTGTAATGCTCTTTTCTCCTAAGATAGCTATGTGGCTACAAGGAGATGAACTACATTCTCTCTCTCTCTCTCTCTCTCTCTCTCTCTCTCTCTCTCTCTCTCTCTCTCAATATACATGAAAAATGTAAAAAGTTAGGTGGAGTTATCCTGTGCTACCTAATTGAAAGGGATTTGTTGGATATGGCTAAGAGAGAGGGTACTCATTTATAGTGGCCAACGAAATCATTATACGAAACCCTAGTTTTTCAAAAAATGTCATGCACCAAAAAATCAGGTTTTTAAACACGAGATAACATGGTTGCATATTAGGCAAAAAAGAACCATTTACATTCTCAATTATAACACCTGATTACATTCAATATATAGTGTCCCCATAGATCAGCTACACATCAACCCTAGGTCTCATTCAAGTCTATAGGAACCCATACTTTACCAACTTTCCTACGTGTAATCCTCCATGCTGCATGACATGCAGGTCATGTCCCTGCCCTCCACCTTGCTGTTTTTTTACCCTTACTTTTCATTTTGGCAATTTGGGCCAATTTGGACATTCGAGCCCTCTAATTTGAAAGGTTTCTCCCAAAGGTGTAAGAGAAGAACCAATCAAACATTTCTTTGAGATAGTTTGATCAAGTCCTACCACGTCCATGTCTTGTGTTTTTGAAATAGACCCCCCTTGCACGGTAATGACTTTTCTCCATTCCTTGGGTGCTCCACATGTCAAGCAAGTCATAGTAGGCGTTCATGAAATATGCACCATGAGCGTACAAGATGTGCTACAGATAGCAAACAAAACCACCATTCAGGAAAAGTGCATTAGAAGAAGAAATTTGTTTTGTGAAACCTTTAAAGGCATTATATTACCATCATGTAATGCACAATATTGAGTTCACCCCATGTGAGGACCACGGCTTCAATAAAGCTTTTCAACTCTGCTTGAAATTGTTTATGATTTTTGTCTGTTGTGTTGCTTTGACTCATGAACAATTTTCTCACACTTGCTCATGCAAAACAACAATGTTTGCATCCAAGTAGTCCAAAGTAGTACAAGCACAAAGGTCTTTCCACAGCTCCCATCTCTTCACAGGAACATTTTCACCTTCCTTGACATGTTGCCTATGTGCATTTCTTTGAACCTTGTCCCGCTTGTTGCAAGGCTTTTGGAGAAACCTTCTCGTCTTGCCTCCACTCATTGAAACCTTTTGATCAATCATATGTGAAACTCCAGAGGTCTTTTGGTTAACTCTTATCTCCACGTTGTCCCCATGGAAACCAATGTCATTTAAGATCTTCTCCACTCTAGCAATCGCCTCATCTTGTTAAGTTTTTCCGGGCATAGTGAACGCATAGTCTATGTGACACTTTAAGAGGCGGTTAAAGATATGCATGAAAGCATGCAAAGTACAAAAGTGAACATTCCTAAGAGGGAAAGGAATTATGGGGTTACAACTATTATCCCTTAAGTCGCTGTTTGGAGGCGCCAACATAGGTGATGAAAGGACACCACCATCCCACTCTCCCTCGCAATTTCATGTTTCCTCGCATTCCTCTTCACCATTGGCTGTCCCCTTGCATTTCTTCGTGGTTTTTTGTTTCAATCCATGCATGCACCAAGGGCATGGGTGAGCTGTATTTTCACTTGAGTGCAACCTAGCATACACTTTATTGTCTTCAGATCCCCGCCAAGATGCCAATCAATGTCAAAGCTCCCTAAACCATCAATATCCAGCTTCTCACCCCCTATTTGTGACTTTATCACATCACTAACCTAAGGAAACCTCTCAAAGTGTGTCTCCTTGTTGGGAAACTCAAATGCTCCTAACCACCATATATCTTTCTCTGGTTGAACACTAAACGATGGTTTAGTGTGTGAAATATTGTCATGCCCTTGCTCTTAAAAATCAACTGTGCCTTCTACCTCATCATCGGGCCCTTCTGCAACAGTGGTAGAAGATGGAGACTTAAAGGCTGCCACCATAGTGTGGTTTATGAGTGTGACACTCTTTCTCTCTAGCCTTCTTCCCTTCACAATCTAGCACTTGTCCAACTTCAGCACAAAGGAGACCTTGGAACCTAAAAAACACGAAAATCAAGCAAAATGTTAAGTTGTTCCCTATAAATGAGCACAGACCTAATGCGTACAAGGTTACTTGTGATACTTACATCTAGAAGGCAATCCATAGAACAATATCATTGCCTCTTTTGAATTTCAACAAAAATGTTATTGAACTCATTGAATTCGAATGAAACATTACCATCTGCAATCTTCTTCTTTCCCCATGCTGCAATGGTAAGCGTATCATTGATGTGGTAGTAATCCCCAATCCTACATTTTACATCTTCATTGCTCACTCCCTCTTTGGTGGTAAGAAAAGGTTGTGCGTGATACCTTTCTTATACAAAGGGTGTCTCCTAGAAATTGATGAAGAGCCTTGTATCCCTTCGTCCTAATGCCTACCTGATTGCATGCATTTACAACATCAATACTGCTGATACTTTGGAAAACCTCTTGTATGATTTCATTGGAAACAGCCATACGTATCTTCTTGCAACACGGAGATCCCTAATCATTTTAAGCACATGCTTCCTCATTGTGTGAAAGAGCACAAGAGCTCATTACAATCCTCGGTTTGATCAGAACCTGTGGCATCTTGAAGGAATACTCTAAAAACCAGCAAAAACATTACAACAATTGTACACTTGATCTACATTGGCATTTTGAATTGAAAGTTCTGGAGAATAAGAAAGGGGAGCCATACCGTGCTGCTTAAATTCTTTGCGTACGAGTGCCCCCTCCAACGGCAAGTGTTTCGATGTGGTTGAGTGGCCTCTTACGCTCCCTAGCTCCAATAGGAGTGCTTTTCATGTGGGAGATGGTTATGCGTAAGCTTTTCCACACATGCTGCTCTATCTTGATTTACGCCCTCAAGCTCCTTGATTTTTGCTTGAGCTTGAAGTAGGCCTTGGCGGACACTAGCAAGGTTAACTTGGAGCATATGCAATTGTGATGACAAGTAGAAGACTCTACCAGTGTCAGTTGTTGCTAATCTCTTACAGTAGCCAAGCATCCCATTCTCACCATCTCCCACATATACTGAATAAATGATGGTAAGTCTTTGAAAGTGGGTGGGTAATGTGCTATAAGGTTAGTTCGGTATAGATGCCCATCAACCCATAGATCCATATTAGTGTGACCCCCTTATCTATGTACATTCCTCTCTTGTTCTGTGAGATGAACCCTATGCAAAGTTGCACACTCTTCCAACACCCGCACATGCAAATCCATGTTGTGATTCAATGGCACATTAGTGTTAGTCATTTCACGCAATGCCATGCTTAGAAGGAGATGATAGCGGAAAAGAAGAGGGAGGCCCTAAGGTCACAGTAGAGAGAGAGAGAGAGAGAGAGAGAGAGAGAGAGAGAGAGAGGGATAGGAATTGAGATTAGAGGGAGTAAGTGCATGCCATAACCTTACAAGGAGTTAAGATTAAAGAGAGAGTTTACACATGACATTAGCTCATATTAGAGAGAGAAAGGGAGAGTTGAGAGTAGCCTTGAGAGGATTGTAGAGAGAGGGATAGAGTGAGGCCAAGCTCGCAGTAGAGAGATGAGTAGAGAGAGAGAGAGAGAGAGAGAGAGAGAGAGAGAGAGAGAGAGGGAGAGAGAGAGAGAGAGTCAGTTGAATTTTGGGGAGAAAAAGAGATTGAAAATTGATTTTTTGACATATATATGGGTTTGGGATAACTTTTAAAGTAAAAAAGTTCAAAATGAGATATTTTTTTTCACTATTTTTGCCCTCCCTTAGTTGCGAGACTGATGATGTGCAAAGTGACAAGAGATCTTTGATTTGGTGGAAATGGAGGAATTAAATGAAGGAGAAAAAGGTGGAGGCATTCAATGATGAGATAGAGTGGGTTTTAGGGAAAATCAAGGTTAAAAATTGAATGTTATACATATATATGGGTCTGGGGTCAGTTTCAAAGTATAAAACTTGTAAAATGGAAAAAAAACAATTCGTCCATTTTGGGCCCCCTCTTAGTTATGAGTTTGCTAGACAGAGAAGAGGAGAGAGAATGACAACATTAGAACCTATTTTTGTAGGGGAGTTATGGGCTAGAACGCTTAAATTATAGGTTCCAAGTAGCCCTCTTGATTGACCTTGTCTCCTTAAGAAAGCACAAAATTAGCCTTAATCCCTAAAAATTAGGAATCCTTAAAGGATGTCCAAAGGTCTCCTAATGCAGGTGCAACATTGATTGGGATGCAAGGATGGCTACCTTACAGATAGTAGCCAAGTTATTGTCCTCATACAAATGAAGAGCTCATACCTGCTACTCCCCTATGCCAAGAAGTCACCCCTCCACTCTCCACCATCATTCCATCCTCAAATTTCGACAAATCCATCCCACTGAAAAAGAGGCCGCTCACCCTTCCAAACACACCACTTCCTCTCACACCCTCCCCACCACCACACTCAATAGTAGCCCACTCTCACATCTCAAAAACCACACAAGCACCACTGAAAACTAACCACACTAACACACGCACATAGGGCATGCCTTCTCCCCATTGGGGGTGCTTAAGAAGCTTTAATGAGGGCCATAATGAGGGTGCATCTCTGAGGACTGCACGGGGCCATAATGAGGGTGCATCTACCTTGTGGATCCCCCGAGGATGACCCAACTCTCATCTCCTCATATACCGACACCCCGAGCTCCTTGTCCCCCTCGTAGTAGGAAACCAATTCGCCAACCACAAGCCCATAGGGTACATGATAAATGCCAGCCGAAACGCTCTCCATGGCCTACCTATCCTCAATCACACCCTTAGCCGTGGGCCAAAACCAACCTCCAGGTGGATCCCAAAACCTTTCCTACAAGCCCAACATTTCTATGAGGGAAATTTCAACATTTTGATCCCCAAATCACAACGCCACCAACTCCCACCTTGTGTCACTCCATTGTTATGGCTCACCCTAACCCTCCTTGAAACACATCCAAAAAGAGATTACTTGGTGAACCGCAACCGTCTCGTAAGGATCTTTCCAATGGCCAAGCTCGTAACCTTTGATGTCTCCAAGCTCTACAACTCCTTGAGAAGGAATTCCACTGTGTCTCCCGCGAGCGTTGTCATACCACCGCGTTGCACTACGGGTCCTCATCCCTCCTCTCACCTCACTTCACTCACACACACTCACTAACATGCATTAGGGAGAGAGATTAGCAAGAGTAAGACTCAATTACACAATGGGAGAGTATGTTGTAATATGAGAGAAATTCCCTTATATACATGGTCATAAGTGTTCACACTCAAACTATGGCCGACGGTGGCGGCCGGGAACTTTAGGCTCATAAGAGGCCTAATGCTATTACAATGACCACTCTCATAATATATCCATGAAGTACATCACTTAGGACTTCATCCTAACTTGCTACCACACACTCTTGAAGTGGGAATCGCCATAAATACTCCGTCACATCATTACGGGTGCCCATCCAAGTTGTAGCTTTGGACACTATTGCTTCATATCTTGAATGTATGACCCTTTGGTGTATCTACCATGACTCCTTGATGTAAGATAATGGCGGTAGCTCTTGTTAATCCTAGAATTGGATTAACATTCCCCCCTTCCTGATGATGACGATCGTGTCCACGTGATCGCGTTGAAGACCTTTGTGTGGGGAGAATGAACAAGCTTTGTCGATGGCTTGATGCTGAATGACCTTCAATGGTCTTTGTTCCTCCGAAGGAAATAAGAAAAGCTAGTTAATGAATGAAGAGGTTAGTTGTGTATTGGGAAATCCTAATGGGGTGGGGGGTTTTTGGAAATGATTGTATTTTTAAATTTGTGTCCCTTTTTTTTGCCCAATTTGTTTTTGGCAATCATCGTCGGGACATGCATAGAAATTAAATTCAATGAAAATAACATTTTTATAATAATAAAATTCTATCATGTGTCTTTCCATGCATAGAAATTAAATTCAATGAAAATAACACTTTTATAATAAAAAAATTTCTATCATGCGTCTTTCCATGCATAGAAATTAAATTCAATGAAAATAACACTTTTATAATTAAAAAAATTTCTATTATGCATCTTTCCATGCATAGAAATTGAATCTAATGAAAATAACACTTTTATACTTGTGAATCCTCATAATCCTATTCTATGGAGCTTTTTATGTCTTGTTATAACTCATGTTGACCCCTTAAAGGTGCAAGTGCTGATGCTATGCTGGCTTCACCATGAGAGAAGAGTATTCCTCCAAATGAGGTTTTGAAAGTACTTTAATTTCGTAAGGGATTCATCAAATTCCTCATGTGCTTTTTTAACCGCATGATTCGTGCAATCTATCACTAATGACTCTTCTCTAGAGAGTATATCTTCCCCTTGAAAGAGGAAGCAGTACTCATTAGGAGAAGGTTGAGGTCTATAGGGGCCCTTTAAGATGCCATGTGATTAAAAGGTTATTAAGAAAAAGAGCCAATCCTGTGATGCCATGTATACAAAAATGTTGGGTGATTAAAGGTGGTCATAAGATTCTCTAGAAGATGCCTTTTTGTACTTTTCATTTCCAAAAAGTGGGGAGGAAAATTTTTGAAATTTTGGACGTCCATAACTTTTATATATGAGCTCAAAATTTATCAGAGATTACAAATCCAGAATCTACTCGTCGAGCTCTTTCCATAGATATGTCACATAATATAGTTTTGCTCGCTCGATTTCAAATTCAATTTTGGCAGGAAACTTTGAAATTCAAACTTCTAGCCGTTTGAAGAACAAGAAGGTATCTAAAGTCAAAGAAACTTAACATTTTAACAAAAAGTCATTAAAATCATAATATGGTAGCTTAAAGGGCCCCTATAGACCTCAACCTTCCCGTAATGCCTCCAGGTTTTGTATTTTGGTTTCTTTTTTAGGATTGGCATTATGAGGTTCAATCACAACCAGTGATCCTGTAAGACACTCAACCATGCTAAGCATGCTCTCCTGAGCTTGCTTTTTGCATTCTGCGTATGTCATATGATCATGATTTTCAATTTAGGATGGTTGGGTGGGTTCTAGTTTCTTGATTGGTCTATTAAGTGCACTGAGTGGTGACAAATTAGAACTTGTTTCATCCTCCCTAAGTGACGTACTAGAACTTGTTTCATCTTCTGACTTTCTTTAGATTGTCAAGTTTTCATTATGTTTGCCCATGCGACGAGATTGAATTTTCTTTTGGGATTTTGTATCCTATGTCACACATATGGGTTTTGTGGTTTGTGTGGTAGCTCTTGAGGTGGATGCTTTTGCATCATGTGTAGCTTTTGGCTCTTTATCCATGTCCTTTATTTTAGCTTTGGTTTGGATAGTTTGTTTCCCCTTGTTTTTCTTGGGTTTAGAAGGTTTTGTTTGCTCTTGTGGTTTTCTGCTTTAAGGCATGTTCTTCTACCCATTTCGAAGTGTTATCTTTTGCGTTCTTTTTTACTATTTCTCGTGCCTTGGCTTGCAAAAATCACATAAGCACATTCAATGGTACTGTGGACAATTCCCGTTTTGTATACTTAAGATGTTTAGAGTTGTATTCTGTGGTGAGACAGGTTGCAGTGAAGCAACTCGCCTTGGGCAATCTTGGAACGTGTGGTCGATGCCACAACGTTCACACAGAGGTTGCAAAGTGTCAGTGATTGTGGGCATAGAAGCATTCCAAACTATGCAATTAGCCACCTTGTGCGGTCCATGACAATAGAAACACTAAAGTGTTCGATTAACTGCTTCGTGAGTAGTTTCTATTCTTTGGATTGTTTCTGTTTGGTACACGGGAGATGGAGGTTTTGAGTCAATTGTTGAATTCGAACACTTTGTAGTATCATGGCCAAAGGATTTACAATATATGCAGTACAAAAAAACAGGTGCCTTGTATGCACAATGGGGATTGGGATGGTTGTAGTCATTGCATTGAACACAAGGCATTTCGCTCCTCACTTGTAGAGGCATTAAGGATGTTTGGTTGTGAAGGATCTTATCCTCTCTTAGAGATGTTGATTGAAAGCTTTTAAGCAAGGCTACATAGAATTTAGGGAATGACAATTCCGAGATCAATCTGTCTTTTGCCATTGCTTCACTTGGTTTAGATGAGGAACATCTCGTAGCATGATCATCTTCCATCATGTTGTCATCTAAACGTATTGCTTCTTTACGATATTGATCAAATGTTTCTGGATTGGATATAATGATCAAGTTGTGTAAGCTATTTTTCTTTAAGCCCATCATGAAACATTTCTTCAATTGAGAATTGTTTAATTTTTTCCATGACTCACATCGTGAGTCCACAAGAGTTTTATCCGAAGAATAAAGTCTCTAATGGATTCTTTTGGTTTACACTCAATTGAATAGAGTTTTTTCGTTACACTCCACTGATCACCTTGTCTTGAAAAGCCATGGAAAAAGGCTGTTTTCAAGGTTCTGAAGTTGGTCTTGATCGTTGGCATCAATGTGATGAATCATCGACTAGCTTTTCCCACTAAGCATAGGTTCAATGCATGTACCTTGGTGGGGCAATTGGGATTTCCAGAGGCTTCACATCTCTGTTCAAATATTTGAATGAATTGAATAGGATTCATTGTTCCATCATATTTGCCCATGATTTTGGAAATCTGTATGGTCATATTTTTGTATGAGTCACTGAGGCCGAATGTGAGTGCTCTTGTGGGTAGGTACTCACTCAGTCCTTGGGCAACCCCCCTTCCTAAACTAGTTAATATGTTCAAGGTGTGGGCATCCAGGGGTTGGAAAGGGTTGGTACCTATACGATTTGTGGAAATGTTAGGTAAAGAGCCAAAGCCTAGTGGGATTGAAGTAACAGGGGGTGCAAAACCCGATGACACTCTTATTGTTGGCATGGCAAATGGTATTGGGAGTTGCAGTTGGGGCATAGATCTCAATGGCTCGAAGATGTCAGCCATTGGGTTCAGTGAGAGTGTCGGCCCATGTAGTCGCTCTATCGTTGCCATGTCTAACGCTATCAATTGCTCCTTAATGATAAGCACATTTGTTTGTTTGTTTGTTTTTTTTTTGTAAAGATTTTCTCACAACCCACAATCTCAAGAAACCTGGCATACTCTTTGTTGGGTCAAACAAGTGTCCATTTTCCCTAATTAGCTTAGACACTACATGCACGTGAACGATCTCGGGATATTTGTCCAAAAAAAGTGCATGCTAGTAACTTCCCAGATGGAAGAGGAGGTCCTAAAATCTATTTTCCATTGTCTCAAGATGGAGTTTTTTTCTAAGAATTTGTTTCCCGTTTCGCAGCCCGTTTTTGAAGGTGTTCCAAAAGGAATTTGTAAAAACTCTGTATGAGAGAGTTGTAGTATTTTTGAAGTACTACAACTTTGTCTCTCTGAGTCGTTTGTGATTTTGTCATTTAGACCCTCAAAAAGTAGCCCGAATATGATTCGAAGTCATTTTCATACTATTTTTTTTAAACAATTTTTAGTGCTTTTCGGATTGTTTTTTGCCTCGATTTTTGAGTCAATTTTTGAGGTTGATGGTCTGAGACTAAAACGACCAATTTTGCCTTCGATCAATACCAAATTTGAAGAGCTCGATGTCGGCTTTCCGATGAGCACTAGAGTGCCTCATGAGACTCACGGTTTAGGAGATAAAGGTCTCCAAACAAGGATGTTTTCCACTTCTTCTTTTCTTTTTTAACGCGTTCACACTGTGAGATTGTGTCTCACGTCGTGAAATGCTTAGGGTTCACGTCGTGAATCGGACTTCACAGATTTTATCAAATTTTATTTTTTATTTATTTTTTACGCGGGGACTGTTTCACGTCTTGAGAGTCTCACGTCGTGAAATGCCTAGGGTTTCACGCCATGCATTAGGACCTCAATGGAAGGCTTCTTGGACCCTTTTATTTGGTAGTTTAAGGGAGTCAAACCTTTTCTCTTAAGAAGAAACGTTTTCTAATTAGAAGCTTCAAAACGGCTACTTTATTCGAATTTGAATTTTGGGGGAAAAATGGAATTTAAAATCTAGCAGATAAAACCATATCATGTAACATATCTATGGAAAGCTCTTGATGCGTAGATCACCGATCTGTGATCTCCGCTCAAATCGGAGCTTGTATGTAGAAGTTATGGAGGTCCGAAAATTGTAAAATTGCCCCCCCCCCCTCTTTTGGGGAAAAAAGTGCACCCTTTGACCACTCTTACACCTCTCTTAAAAACCCAACATTTCAGTCCACATGGCAACCCCCCATTTGGCTATTCCTTAATCACCTTGATTAGGCTGGGGCAAATTAAAGGGCCCAAGAAGACCCCATTCACTTCCTAATGTGAATCGGACTTTACGAAAAAATTATATTTGTTTTTTTTGCGAGGGGATTGTTTCATGCCGTGAGACACTTAGTGTCTCATATCATGAAATGCTTAGGGTTTCACGCCATGAACCGAACTTTACGAGATTTTTTTTTTGTTTGGGAGTCTAGTGGGAAATTTGAATTTCCTTGTTTGGGGGAATATTTTTTGAATTTTAAAATGGGGAGATATAGGCATTTTCCCAAAAAGGTAAGTGGGAATAAAAAAAGTCAACCTTTTTATAACACCTCCTTACACCCTTCATAAATGACCCCCAAGATGGACAATTTAACAACTTATGGGCATCTACTCATTGAATTCTCATTAGCCCTTATATGAGTTATGTAAAAAAGTAATTAAGAATTAATCAAAGATTAATCCTTTCCACTAATCTTTTCCTCTTTTATACTAATCAAGAACTCTAATTAACCACTAATCCCTAGTTAATTCACACAATTGAGCATATCATTGGATAGAGCAAGGAATTGCTAAGCTCTGTGCATCAACTAATGTGTAATTAATATATAATTATAGATTAATCAAAATCTTAATTTTGGTCTCTTTTTTAAAGGAAAAATTAAGCAAAAGAGAGTCAAATTCCTTCAATTGATGAAGAAATTGATGCAATAAGGTGTTTTGATACATCTAGATGCTCTCATTTTTAAACACTCAAAAACATTAATTTCGACTACTTATATGATCAATTTGGACTCCAAATAATACATTTTCTAAAAATTTTGTCTCTTAAAGTGGATTAATCACCCATAATGACAAAAACCAATCAATTAAGAGAAATTAGTCATTTTCAAGAGTTTTTTCATATTTTGAGAAATTTTTTCAATGATTAAGCTACTCCTAATGGTTGCTAACACTCTATTGCATATAATTCCAACAAAAAACACACAAATTAATGATTCCAGTTCTATGTTTAATAGTAAAGAGAGCTAATATTCACTAAAAATTGCATTCTATTACATTGTTTAATGCAATGGATGCAAAGTAAACCTAATACACTCTATGTACAAGCCCTGGGAACATTAAAAACAACATTATCAATAACAAAATCAAAAAATTAAGCTAAAAATTAAGCAAAAAAGCATTCTTTACAAAATAAAAAAAAGAGAGCTATTTTACACAAAATCACACATAAATCTCTACTAAATTCATATCTTTTTCATGGGAAACCATCAATCAAGACAATGGGCAATGGGTAATGCGTAGATTAGAGAAAAACGATGGCAAAAGCCAAGGGATGGCTCCCTAGCAGAGCGGCACAAAAAATGTTATGGCTCACCCTCACCCCTTTTGAAACACATCCCCAATATAAGAGATTACTTAGTGAACCGCAACTGTCGTGAGGATCTTTCCAATGGCCGAGCTCATAACCCTTGAGGTCCCAAGGTCTACAACTCCTTGAGAAGCAATTCCACTATGCCTCCTGCTCTACGAGCGTTGTCACACAGCCGCGTTGCACTACGGGTACTTATCCCTCCTCTCACCTCACTTCACTCACACACACTCACTAGGATGCATTAGGGAGAGAGATTAGCAAGAGAAAGACTCAATTGCACAATGGGAGAGTCTGTTGTATTATGAGAGAAATTCATTTATATACATGGCCATAAGAGTTCACACTCACTTAAACTATGGCCGACCGGGCACTTTAGGCTTATAAGATGCCTAATGCTATACAATAACTACTCTCATAATATATCCATGATGTGATGTTCTTGCGATGTTACACATGGAGGAGAAGTAAATAACCCAACAATCTTTGTAAGTATATTGCCTCGAACTATATCTTATCTTTTAAGAAAAAAAAGGCTACCTTACAACAACATAAAGTCAATGTTCATTTATTTGTATGTCTATAGCTTGAAGTAGTGGATCACTTCCCTACACAGGATGAATATGATGTTGCATTACAACGGAGTTTGGAAGCTCTCTTTGAAAGGGTGTAAGATAAAGGATGGATTGTTATTTCTAGACGCCATGCTTGGGAATCATGGAAAGTAAGTACATTCCTAAAACCATGATCTCTTTGTTTTTTTAAAATCAAGTTTCACTTACGTTAGTTTTGTTGTGTTTTAGGGTCATGTTCCTACAAACCGTGTTACTTTAAACAATGCCCATGTGCAAGGAAGAAGTAACAAAAATGTAAGAGAAGAGGGTGGAGCTACAAGGAGTGTGATAATAATCATGTTACTGTAAACGTGCAATTGTGTTTTAGGGTCATGTTACTACAAATAGTACCCATGTACATGCAAGAAGTAATGAAAATGTAAGAGAAGAGGGTGGAGCTACAAGGAGCGAGAATAAATAATCGGAATGCGTGAGATGAGGACCTCGATGCAACCCCTAACTCCATAGATTTTTATTATGCTTTCTTTAAATTGTATATGGCTTTTTTGGACTCAATCAACTTATGGATTTTTTGGGGGATGGAGAATATGCAATATAATGACATTTGCCAAGTATTGTATTATTCATACAGTGTGTGAATTGCAATTTGTTTTTTGTATTTGTAATGTTTTATATATGTCAAAAAAACAAGAACAGAATGGGAGAGATGTGTCTCCACATCTCTCCCATTATTTTCCCATTTGTTTTGTTAGACTACTGCAGTGTGGCTATAGGTGCAGCCATGCATGTGGCTATGTGCACGACTACAGTGGTGTGCCCCTAGTCGAGTGCATAGCCGCACCAAGGAAATTTAAAATCCTAAATTTCCTTTGTTTAGTGCGCAATTGTGAACATGGCTATGCTCTCATTCTCTTGTAATGAGGGCTAAGTTAACACTCCCAACAAATATAAGTGGAGGTAGATAAAGAGCATCACAAAGGTTTAGAGGCTTCTCGTCTCGGTAATGGTGGCATCAGACACGCTTATGTGTATACTTCATAAATCCCTCACATTTACTCCATGTGTTAATGCATATCTTATACCATAAGTGTTCTCCATTATCAACTATGAATGTGTAGAAATATTCATCTAGTCATGCGCCTATATGCAAGATGATTACGACTATGCATGGAGGCATGAAACATCTATATTGCTCTAGAAGCTAGAGAGATAAGTGCATTAATTGGGCCCATGTTATCAACTATGTAAGTATATTTCATTACTAAAATTAAGGTTATAAAACGTAGTTTGGTAGCATGTAACTTATGGTTTGCATATTTATGTAGGGAATATGGTGGGAGTGATGATGATTAGATAGGTTGTTTTCGCAAATGTTTTTTATATAAGAGTTTGGCTCTAATATTTTATAACAACAATGTATTTGAAGCTCTTGAGCAGTAATATAAGTATAATCATATTTGTGTGAAGAAGTATGTCTTGCTTTTGAACACCTTTTGCTTTTGATGAACACCTTTCCTTCAGTCTTTTTTAAATCTAAGTACTTGTTGTGGTACCACTAACAGAATGGGATAGATTGGGGCTGGTAGAGTCTATCCCGTTCTACCAAAAACAAATTATAGAGTCGCATAAGTATGAGTATAAATGTCGACATGTATATTCCAACATATATACCGACATATTTTTCGATGACTATACCAACATATATTTTGATGCATATACCAATGCTTTCTTATCCAGATGCTTATATCGATGCTTTTACTGACAATGCCACTGGCAATGGGGGAGGATGGAAGTATACTTAACAACGTACAAGGAATCATATAAAAAGATATGTTGTGATGCTAAGGAGCTAGCATTCTCTTATAAAAATAATGTGCTAATTAATCAGAAAGTTATAATCTTACCATTAGGCTTGTGCTTTATAATTTGATTATTTGGATGTAGGGAGATTCTTTTGTGCATATACACGTGTTGGATTAATACCTCCATTATTATAATCCCACCAGTACTTATTTCTACTTCTCTAAAGTCCATTCTTCCTCCTTTCTAATGCTTTATCCAATCCCTTAGTCCTTTGTATTAACTTTGGAAAAAACCTAGCTTCTGGGGTACATTAATCATACACCCATTCAATTTTTTTGTATGAATCCTTAAATACATCTTTCCTCATCATCAACTCTTCTATTTTTGGACCTCAATACTATGTATAGAACTTATAATCTTTCATCTTTCTAGCATCTATACGTATAAAAGGAATATAATTTAAAGCTTGTTTCCCATATTTAAAAAATATACCTATAATTATGTTACACTAAAAATAAGACTAAGAATCAAAGAATATGTAGCATGTAAAATTATTATCTTATAGCTAATAAGACTAAGTATCAAAGAATATGTAGAATGTAAAATTTGTTACCTTATAGCTCTTTAAAGAAAATGTTGACAAATAAAGCAAAGCCTTAAACATATAGAAAATAACCACATAAAGACAAACATCATAGAAGATTACTGAAAAAGTAGAACCCGTAGACCCCAAAAAAAACCTAAAGACTACTTATTACTTACTTTAAATAAAATCTACAAACACATATGGCAGATTAACCTCTAAATTTAAAGTCTAAACTTAATTAAAAACATAAAGAAGAGTACTTATTACCTACTCCAAAAAAAAAAATTAAACACCAAAACTTCAAAATACAAAAGCTTAAACCTACAAAATAACACGCATTATCAGTAACTTGAATCCTAAAAGACTAATCAAATAATGACCTATAAATGTACGTGTAAATGTTTCCTAACAAAAGAAGGAGAAAAGCAAAAGCTATGGGTGAATTAAGAGTAGGAAAAAGAGAGGGCATAGTGTTGGGGGGGAGGGGAGGGGGGATAGAAAAAGAGGGAATGTGAGAAGAGGAGAAACGAAAAGTAGAAGGTGGTTTTTTTAATGAATTACAGTCAAATCACCTTGTTCTCAAGAGTACAAAGCACATCTAACCACTTCCTAATATTTTAATGTAAACCTCTCAATATTTTATTTGAGAAACTTTACCTTGTCAAAGTTGGTGTGTAAAAGATTAAAAAAGATCCATGTTACATGGATCTTGAATCGTAGCTCTCTCTCATTAGCTTGACCATTCTTTTTTTAGTACTAAGACAATATTAGATAATTTGGAAAAAAATCTCACACTTTGGGAATAAACTTTTTAATATAGTTTTGGCCATATCTTGATTATATTAATTCCAAATTTGTTGAAGATTATAGATTTATATTCTACTCTTAAATATCTTTCCAATGGTATGCCATGAGGGGGTTGTGACAAAATCTTGGATAGGTTCACCCTGATCCCATTCCCATTTTTCAAATACGAATGGGAATTTTTCAAGAATATCTAATATGGTATTTCCTTTCTTATAGGGTCCTTTTTTAGTCCAGATTTTTCCTAATGACTGGGTGTGATCCCAAGAATGTTGAAAAGAAAGTGCCTTGAGTAGACCTCACCATCATGATACATGTGGCTAGAGAGACTTATTTTGATTTTCGACTAGAGAGCTATGATGTCTCGTCGATGAACGTACAATGGTTTACACTGCCTCAGTTATATGATACATGTTGCTTGAAATCATATCTTGAAACATCAGTTTAGACATGATATTCATGTGATATATATGTGTTGTTTGTTTATGGAAGCTTGCAAAGCCTGTTTATGGATGTAATCTTTGGGATGCATCACACCAAGGCGGATGTTCGAGACCTTGACCCTACTTGATCGAAAATGGGTGTGTTCCTTGTGTGCTCCTTGCGTGATTGGTGTGATGGTGGACAAGGAAGCAGCTCGAGGTGATTCGGGTAGAGGGTGGTGCCTAGTAGCTAGGTATGGGACTAGACAATAGTGATGAAAACTCTTATATTAACCTACACGACTAATCGATTATAAGCCTTTTGTAAAGGCTTACTAGAAAATTATAAAGGTGTTGATTGACCCTAAATTATGTTCACCTACACTCGGATTTAGCCTAATGTTAAGCTAATTACTAAGGCAATACCTCTTGAGAGTATATGTTTTTATTATGGTCATAGCTTGAGTCTTATGGCTCCAAGTTTGGTGATCAAGGAGTCTAAAGATACATTCACAATCACATTTGTTTTAATGGTATTAAAATGATGAAGAACTAGGTATAAGCACATCTCAAGTTATTGAAGTTCAAGTGAGCCTAGACTTTTGCAAATGTTTGAAGCATGCTGAATGTTGGAAAAGTATAACATGCTAATTGGAAAAGTCCAACATGCTAATTGAAGAATTTTGCTATCTTCACATTACAAACTACAAAAGAATTGTGTTCTCATACCTACCAAGAAATGTGAAAGGGTTCACAGATCTACTTCTTCATTAGGAGGAGGAGGTGAAATAGAGGTTTGTAAAGGCTGGAGTGTTACCATATTACCATGGGCAAGGTGGCCAGGAAGTTGGTTCAGACCATGATACCTTGCAGTAATAGAAGACCAATGCAAATTACCAGACATCCAAAAGCCTAGTGTATTGATGTATTTAGCAAGCCCTTGCTTTTCCATGAGATGTGATGAAGCTTTAATAAGTGTAAGCAGTCTTATAAACTCCCTTTCTGTTGCTTCAACCATGCTACAAGCCTTGAAAATGGCTTCTTGCACTTGACAGTCTTCTTTGATGCAAAGGAGAGATGGTAGATTATGCCATTCACCTTTGAAATACTCTTTCCTAAGAGAAAACAAGTCATTTACCCATGCAATGTGATCGACCGCAGCCACCTCTAGCTGCTTAATAAGGCTATTTTCCAAGGTTTCCTCATCCTGCTCAGCACCCAATGCGTACTCCGATAGTATAAAAGAAGGGTATACCCCCGCACTAATCCTTCTTAGCTTAATGTAATCATGTAGAGAGAGGGATCTGTTACAATTACGAAGGTCATTAAGCACTCTAACTGATCGGAAAAACTCCTTCATGCTATTCGCAAACCGACGCCTTTGCATGGCCGGCATGTCGGCGACGAGCTCTAACCAAAGATTTGAGAAGGCTTGCATTGCCGAGCTCCTCCTAATTAAGCTACTTAATTGATCATTAAGCTGGCCTTCTATTACTGCACAGATCATTGTATCCGAAATGCCCATGTAAGCGTGTGGCTCTGTCATGTCATCTAGCACATCGTCTGCCACAAACATCCAAGCTAAAACCTTGGTAGCCAGCACCAGCTTGTCCTTCTTGCCCTCTGGTGTCGCCAAACACATCAGAAGGGGTATCCTCCACTGCCTCATGAACTCCC
Organism: Cibotium barometz; assembly: GCF_041138505.1. Taxonomy (NCBI): domain Eukaryota; kingdom Viridiplantae; phylum Streptophyta; class Polypodiopsida; order Cyatheales; family Cibotiaceae; genus Cibotium; species Cibotium barometz. Next base: position 11,156,864 of record NC_141077.1, on the reverse strand, counting down.
TCGCAGCTTCATTCTCTGGTTTTACAGCCTCAATCAGCCACGCATCAGTAATCTTCTTAATCGCATCATAATCCCGATGTAATCCAAGATCAAGAAGGCAGTGGATCTGTGGCATGTAGAATGAAGACTTATTAGAGTTAAAAATATCCACGGGTGGCTCAAGCGGGTGCTCATGATCAGAATTATCGAAGCTTTGCGTAATGACCTGGGGTTTTTGGATTAGGTGAAGATTAGGGCAGGATTTGGGAGCTCGTAAAGAAACGATGTTTGCGTGCTGCAGAGGAAGGGTAAGGAGCTTGTTGAGCATTAAGCTGCAGCAATTATTAGGGAAGCGATGGGCTTCTTGGGGAGTTGATGATGATGGCGGCGGGGAGGAATGGAGCATTTTGGCTAAGCTGTGAAGATCACGGCCTTGCTTTTTCATCCAAGCTCATGAACACAACCTAAATTTATGAACGATAATAGAAGAATCATAATATACTGTTGTGCATGGGATTTAATTTTACGTTTGATTGAATATGCGACAAATAAGGTTTCGATAATTGCGAGCGTCCCATGCTTTGAAAACACCACCGTGCATTGTCCATTTTTGGAAACCCCACACGTATTTTTGAAAAAAAACTTCTCCATATACCTTAGCCTTTCTCATCAAGAATGAAAAGGTTTTCTTAGACATTTTTGGTCCTAGGACTTTTTAAAGAATGAAAAAAGATCCTCCCGGACAGTTGGTATCAGAGCACTATTGTAAATTTATGTAACAGCAACAGAAATTGCTTAAAATTTTAAAGTAAATCTGGGAAATAATATTTTCACTTGTTAATATTATGTCGAATGAACTTCAAAAATTGAAAACTCATGAATTGAATTGGAAATTTATAGATGGATACCCCAAATCTATCTGGCATTCCTAAACTCTCCTAGAGTCAAGATATATGATAGCCTTTGCATTCGAGCACCTCATCAACTCTGCTACGACCCGAGTAAGCAGAGTGAGACTCGCATGTCATTTTAAGAGTCTTTACTTTCCTGATCCTGTTGAGCGACGTCGGTATATGTGGTTCTTCGGAGGATGATGTATTAATGTCAGTACCAGTCAGCGTCAGAGGCTCAGGCAAAATATTTCCTTAGCCATGATTCTGATAAGGCTGGGGCTTGTTTAGTATGTTCAACTCTTTGATCATTCACCCAGGAACTTCAAAATTTCATGCCGAAGTTTTAGACTTCTTATCCGCTTTATCCCTAGAAGTAGACTTACAGCACCTCTTTCTGTAATGAATCGTGTGTACCATGGTATGTCTCCTTCGCAGTTTCGCTTCTTTATGTGTACGCAATTGAGGCGGAGATTTTGGGAGCCGTGATGCTCTATTATATATGGAAAACTTTTGATAAACGATGTTTTGTAAAAAAATTCCAAATTGTTTTCATGATTAATAAAATTATCAAAGTAAATCTTGTTTCATGAAGTATGATGAAATAATTATCTGTTTAAAGAATAAATCACAAAAATTAAATAATCATAAATCTGTTGTCAAAGTTAAGTTGACAAAAATCTCGTTTTGTCAGAATCATGAGGCACATGGCCCGTGCAAGGCAACCGGATCCTCTAACCAATGACGAAGAGTTAGATCTAGATGTTTGAAAAGCCCTGCATAGATCCCAACTTGGTCCCTTCAAGGGTGAAGGGGAGTAGTTAGGTGAAGTAGTGGAAAAGTGGATTGAGGCTATGGAAGAATACTTTGATGTAATTGGCTACAATGAGAGAAGCAAGATGGCTCTCGCCAGGTTAAAGATTGTAGAAACGGCCAAGGTCGCTTGGAGGAATCATTGCGAGACTAACCGTCTCGACCGAAATACCCAGACCTGGACCGATCTTAAAGCTTACCTTTTGAAAGAGATTTTGTCCTCCGGGCTTCCTTGAAACTAAAATGAATGAGTTCTTGGAAATAAAGCAGGATAGTCGGACAATTAAAGAGTACCATCAAGCTTTTGCCCTTCTCCTTAAATATTCCCCGCAATTGGATGAAGAGCAACTGATGGCCAGATTCATTCCAGGAATGAACAAGCCATTGGACACCTTAGTAAAGAATGCCAAACCTATCTCCATGGTGGCCGAAGCTGTAAAAATGGCAAAGGACTTTGCCAAAGCCTTTGTTGTTAAGGTCCCACCAAAGCCTGCACCCTCTAACTTTAAAAGATTCCAAACCCTGGGAAGTACAAACTTTCCTCCCCCAAAGAGACAGCAAGGCCCAAATCAGAATCAGGATACTGGGAGATTCAGAAGTGAAGGAAGACCCTTCCCACAGAACACTTTCTCAGGAGCCCCACCTCTTTCAACGATTCAGAGGGATGAGCTCAGAAGTGAGAACCGATGTTTTGGATGTCATGGTTTTGGTCACCAGCTGAAAGACTGCGACTCCTGCCATGTCAAGGGGACAAGGAAGTCAAGGACCGAGAGTGCAGAGACCAGCCCCTTCCTATCAGTCAATCTCGTCAAAATCAAGGCAATCCCAGGAGAAATCCAGCTCAGCCATCTGCCTCTGTCCAGAGTAGCCTCAGAACTCCTTCCCAGAACTGAGACAACCAAAGAGAAAGAGTTTCACCTCAGACTGCAGCAGCCAGAGCAGTCACAATAGCAGAAGTAGTGGAAGAGGATAGATTTATGCAGCAATTGAAAACCAAGGGCCAAATCGCCAATTCTCAGTCATCCATACTCCAGCTGAGTAGCAGGGTAAGCCTAATCGGGAAGTAGATCATGTGATAGAATTGACCCCCGAAGCTCAGCCACCAGTAGCCCTGCGTACGTACAAAATGCCAGTTCTTGAAGCCCTCAAACTCAAGGAACAGCTTAGACAACTGTTAGAACAAGGGTTTGTAAGACCCAGTGTTTTACCTTGGGGTGCACTAGTTCTCTTTCAGAAAAAGAAAGATGGAACGCTAAGACTCTGTGTGGACTACAGAGGCCTCAATCAGCTCTGACAGTTAAGAATAAGTATCCTATCCCTAGAATTGATGAGCTTCTGGACAGGGTAAGTGGAGCCCAGATCGTCACAAAGATAGATCTCAAATCAAGGTATTATCAAATCAGGATTAATGATGAGCAAGATATCCCATCAATACTCGGTATGGGCATTATGAATTCACTGTCATGCTGTTTGGATTGACAAATGCCCCAGCTACATTCAATTGCCTAATGCAGAACATTCTCAGAGAATACTTGGATGATTTTGTTCTTGTTTTCTTTGATGATATTCTGATTTACTCAAAGAATGTAGCTGACCATGAAGCTCATGTCAGAAAAGTTCTTGAGATTCTAAGGAAGCACCAACTCTTTGCAAAAAAGATCAAATGCACTTTCTCTGCCGACCATGTTGAATACTTGGGCTTTCTGGTATCCAAAGATGGAATTTCTCCAGATTCCGCAAAAGTCCAAGTAGTCATAAATTGGCTTGAACCAAAGACAGTGAAAGAAGTCAGAGGATTCTTGGGATTGACTGGTTGGTATATAATTTTTATACCAAAGTATGCTCTCATAGCTTCCCTCCTGACTAATCTTCTCAAGAAGAATATCCCGTTTCAATGGTCTGCCAGGTGCCAGAGTGCTTTTGATAAGCTAAAGACCGCCTTGGTAACCAATCCCGTTCTGAAGTTGCCAGATTTCTCTCTACCCTTTGAGGTAGTAACTGATGCCAGTGGTTTTGCCCTCGGAGGTGCACTCATGCAGGAAGGTCATGCAGTGGCCTATGAATCCCAAAAACTCAGAACGCATGAGAGAAATTATGTTATCCACGACCTAGAACTACTTTCAGTAGTATATGCCCTAAAGTTGTGGAGACATTACCTACTAGGTCAAAGATTCACTTTCAATAGTATATGCCCTGAAGTTGTGGAGACATTACCTACTGGGTCAAAGATTCACTTTGATGGCTTAAAGTGGATCTTCACTCAGAAAAATCTCAACATACGCCAAAGAAGGTGGATGCAGACCCTGTAGGAATTTGATTTTGAAATCAAGTACCGCCCAGGCAAAGAAAATGTGGTAGCAAATGCCTTCAGCAAAAAAGCCTCCTTGCTTACAATTACTGTAGTGTCAAATCCTTTGATTATTGAAGCAAGTGAGAAGATCATGCAGGATAGATTCTTTGGTCCTATTGCTACCCTACTTATGCAGGAAAGCAAAACTCCACAGGAGTTGAACCGAGTTCAAGGGTACAGCCTGGATGATGGAATTATGTATTATAATTGTAGGCTATGCATTCCCAATGATGAGGGAACTAAGTCAAATTCTGAATGAAGCCCATGACAGCCTTATTGTTGCAGGACATCCAGGTTTCATCAAAACCTGCATGTCTATGAAGAAAACCTTCTTCTGGCCTGGTCTAAAAAAGGATGTACTTAATCATGTACGTCAATGTCTGCCTGTCTCAGAAAGTCAAGGCTGAGAGAGTAAAAATGCTTGGGAATTTACATCCACCATTAGACATCCCCCAGATGAAGTGGGAATGTATGAGTATGGATTTTATTACTGGATTACCTTCAGTGCAATCAGGTTACAACTCCATCTAATTCCCCTCGAAAAATGAGTAAATACTCACATAAGATGAAGAGTGGACTAAGGACCAAAAGAAATACTAAAAAAATAATTTTTTGACACCTCAAAGTGTGGATTTTTCCTCATGAAGGAGGCGCCTATTTCATATGTGTGGTGGAGTTTTAAATTCTCAAATATTGAAATATTTTATCTCTCCTCTCTCCTAATTCAAGTCTAGTTCCAAAAAGTAAGCTAAACTGACCCAAAAATGGTCAAAAATTGACCAGACTGATCTGGAAAATTCTAGAATCAGTTTGCTTGGTTAGAAGCTCACTTTTTCCTATAAATAGAAGCCTCCCCCTTTGTAGAAGCTTAATAGTGTTTTATGCACTGCTACTCTACTCCTCCCCATAATTCATTAGTTTTTTACCTTTCCCTCTTCAAAAGAATTGGTGGCCACTCTTGTTGCAAACAAGAGTAGATCCCTCAACAAATCATCAAGCCAAAGGAAAGCTCACAGAAATTCAAGTAAGCTAGAAATCCTACTTTTTCTTTATTCTTTTTAGTGGTTTTTTAATTTTTATTTTATTTAAAATGAAAAAATGATGTTATGCCTTGTTGGAAAGGCTTTCCCCCTCTCTTCATTCTTAAATTTAGCCTTTCTTTATCCTAGATAAGTAATCAAATTGTTAGAATTAAACTTTTCATATTGTTTCTCTTTTAAAAGTAGAATTTGATTAGTTTAGAATGCTTTAAACCATTTGGGATAATTTTTAAGTAACTTGAGGATAGAAAAATTTGAAAAATGGTCAGCCATACAAAGGAGGTTATGGCAAAATTTTCTTAAATTTTGTGAAATAAGTTTTATCTTTTATTATTCAAAAAGGATAATCCCCACCATTTGTGTATTCTAAAAGTGTTATTTTCATTCTAGGCATAGAAAAATGCATAGTAGAAATATTTTTATTATAAAAGTGTTATTTCTATTAAAATTTAAATTCTATGCATAAAAAGATGCATATGGGTTATTTTTGTATTATAAAAGAGTGATTTTCATTTGATTTAAATTCTATGCATAGAAAGATGCATATTGGTTATTTTTTATTATTATAAAAGAGTGATTTTCATTAGATTTAAATTCTATGCATAGAAAAATGCATATTGGTTATTTTTTTATCATAAAAGAGTGATTTCCATTAAAATTTAAATTCTATGCATAGAAAGATGCATATTGGTTATTTTTTTATTATAAAAGAGTGATTTTCATTAGATTTAAATTCTATGCATAGAAAGATGCATATTGGTTATTTTTTATTATAAAAGAGTGATTTTCATTAGATTTAAATTCTATGCATAGAAAGATGCATATTGGTTATTTTTTATTATAAAAGAGTGATTTTCATTAGATTTAAATTCTATGCATAGAAAGATGCATATTGGTTATTTTTTTATTATAAAAGAGTGATTTTCATTAGATTTAAATTCTATGCATAGAAAGATGCATATTGGAAGTAATTTTTTTATTATAAAAGTGTTACTTTCATCAATATTGATTTTTATGCATAAAATGATGCATAAAAGAATTTTTTTATTATAAAGTGTTACTTTCACCAATATTGATTTTTTTTATTATAAAGTGTTTCTTTCACCAATATTGATTTTTTTATTATAAAGTGTTACTTTCACCAATATTGATTTTTATGCATAAATGATGCATAAAAGATTTTTTTATTATAAAAGTGTTACTTTCACCAATACTGATTTTTATACATAAAATGATGCATAAAAGAAATTTTTTTATTTATAAAAGTGTTACTTTCATCAAAATTGATTTTTTTTACATAAATAGATGCATAAAAGGATTTTCTTTTATATAAAAGTGTTATTTCCATAGAAGTTGGATTTTATGCATAAATAGATGTATACAGAATTTTTATATCAAAATAAGAGTTCTCTTTAATCCTATGTTTAAATCCCATGAATATTGGTAAATAAATAAGTCAATACTTTGTTGAGAGAAAATGCTACCGTTTCATATTCTCTAGGATGGTAATGAGAAAACTCAGAAAACTATCAAAGTCAAAATTTTAGATAAATGATTAATTTATTCCTCATAGGAATTCATGATTAGTTTTAAATTCAGCTAAGCAAAATACTCAATGATTAGTTTTAAATTCAGTTAAGCAAAATACTCAATGAATGAAATTCAATAAAGTAGTAATTGAAATATTACCCTTTGAGAAAGTTAGTTCAAGGAGAATCTTTCTAGACTCAAACCCTGAATCAGACTATGACCAAGACTTAATCTCCTTCGTCAGTTTCAAGAAAAGACGATGTGACCAGTTCAGAAAAATTTCACTCAAATCACCCACCGAATCTGAAATCAAGTTAAGACCCTTGATTCTGATTTGAGGATCAAGGTTATAGAATTCAAGAAATTCTGTTGGAATTTTAGACCTATGATCTAGAAGTATTGGGATACAGATTTAAGATATACCCATTATATTCAAAAGAAAATCAAAATTGAAAACTTGCATAGAAACCCTGTTTTCTTAAAGGACTGGCTTAGTCTTACGCCAGAATGCTGGAGGGAGTATTTGGTAAATGTGTTTTTCTAAGGGAAGCTCGGTTCTCACGTGGCAAAAACCTGCCCAGGTCTTGACCAACCTACGTATGGTGAAAAATGGTGTACTTCCGATACGATGGGCGAGGGCCGCGAAGCGGTCCCTAAGTGAAGTGCCAGGACACCTAAGGAGGATCCTGGAGGGTTCTTACCAGGCGATGCAGGGGCTCGCGGTGCTTAGGACACCCATGCGTATGTCTTGGAAGATATATATATGTATGATGACAAGAAAATTATTATAATCTGTTACTAGATCTCGTTCTGACGACCTGCTAGTCGAGATTCACATTTCATCATCAACTTTCCTTACCTTGAGCATAGTCAATTTGACAGTCTCAAAAAGAAAATGTAATTTATTCTCACTACCGTACATGCCTCGAATGCGATCCCTGATAGTGTCCCTGATCGTGCCACCGTCATGGCCACACTGTAGATCTTCAAGCTAATCATCCTTCTTATTAAAATTTGAGATGATTATGTCCACTGCCGTACATGCTGGAAGGCGGCCGTCGTGGCCACAGTGCAGATCTTCAAGCTAATCATCCTTCTTATTAAAATTCGAGATAATTATGTCCACACCTACAACTCAAAGGGATGCAATTTGACCTCAACATCAAGCCTTCCAACACTAGCATAATGTAATATTATCATCGGTGTTTGCCCTCATACATGTATACAACATTTGAGGATATGATTCACACAAACTTCTAGCGGTCATTTCTTCAAAGAACTCTTCGTGTACTCTAGACCAAAAAGGGCCGCTACAAAGAATATCTAGGGTAGAAAACCCTGGTAGCAATAGATTCCAAGTAAGGAATCTCCATAAGGAAGGGGGGATGTTAATCCCATTTTGCGGTTAACCTAGTATCTCTCCCATTACATAAGAGAGATATCCCAACAATAAGTGTCTAGAAACAACACTATAAACATTGTGATTATGATAATGGGTTGGGAATGCCACAAAATTGTATCTTGTAATATTTTAGTTCATCTTTCATTAAGTTTTGGGCACCCAAGTGTGAATAAGGGCCAATTGTATAAATAACAATATTCTCATAATGCAAGACACAAACCCTCTTTGTGCCAATTAAGTTTACCCTTATCTCATTGCTCTCATGTGTCTATGGTGTGAGAGAGAGAGTTGAGAGGAGAGAGAGATACATTCTTGGTGCATATTCCTCTTATGCTTGTGTTCATGAGTGTGAGAGTAGAGAGGAGTGAGTGTCCTTGTATGAAGAAAGGTAACCTCATGATGTGACAACTTGAGGAGGAGGCAAAGGCGTGGAGCTAACAACCACTTGGAGCCAAATGAGTGGAGCTAGCAACCACTAGCATAGTTTAGAGTCTCTTCAGAGATACGAGCTTAGACGCCATTAAGTTTCCCATAGCTTATTAAGGTAAGAATTATCCATTGAATTAAGAGAGGAACAATGTAGCTTGTAAAATAAAGATAGGCCCACTATCACAACTATTTACGCAATGAGGTTTACCTACACAAGGCTGACCTCCTATGCCAAGGACGTCTAATCATGGAAATAGCAAAAATATGCAACAAGGACCTCCTTTCAGCAGAAACTTTGGGAACCTTGGAATGAGCCTGGAATGGGTGGTAAATTGTTTTAGGCCACAAGGTCTAGTTACATGCTATCATTGTTAGCAAGAAGGGCATATATCGGCTTATTGTCCCAATGAAATGAAGCAGATGTGATGTGATGGATGTGATGGATGTGATGTGAATAGATGTGATGAGATGTGATGTGAATCAGATAAATGTGAATGTGAATCAGATGTGATGAGATGTGATGTGAATAAGATAAATGTGAATGAATGGATGAGATGTAATGTCATGTGAATCAGAATGTAAATGAATGATATGAGATGTGAGTGAATGTTGTGTATGTGAAGAATGGATGTGAATGAGTATGTGAAAGAATGGATAAGGATGTGTATGTGAAGAATGGATGTGAATGTGTATGAGGAGAATGGATGTGAATGAGTATGTGAAAGAATGGATGTGGATGTACGTGAAAGAATGGATATAGATGTGTATGTGAAAGAATGTGATGTGATGTAAAGAGATGAGATGTGACATGAATATATGTGGATGTGAAGTGATAGATATGAATGTATGGATAGATGCGAGTAGTCATACATGTGAACGATTGGATGGATGTGGATGAATGAGATATGATGTGGATAGAAGTGATGTGGTATAATGGTGATGAGAATGAATGAGATGAGAACGATTGGATGGATGTGGATGAGAATGAATGAGATGAGAACGATTGGATGGATGTGGATGAATGAGATGAGATGTGTATGAATGAGATATGATGTGGATAGAAGTGATGTGGTATAATGGTGATGAGAATGAATGAGATGGTTATGAATGAAAGTGAAAGTGAATGGTGATGAGAATGAATGTGATGGTTATGAATGAATGTGATGGTTATGAATGAAATTGAATGTGATGGATATGAATGAATGTGATGTGATGTGAATCAGGATAGATGTGAATGAATGAGATGTGAGGTAAAATGAATGAGATGTGAGGTAAAATGAATGAGATGTGATGTGAGTGAATGTGATGTGGTCTGAATGGATGAGATGTGAGTGAATGTGATGTGGTCTGAATGGATGAGATGTGGTCTGAATGGATGAGATGTGAGTGAATGTGATGTGGTCTGAATGGATGAGATGTGAATGAATGTGATGTGGCCTGAATGGATGAGATGTGAATGAATGTGATGAGATGTGGATATGGATGAGATCTGATGAGGATAAATTGAGGAAAGATATGATGAGATGAAAATGATGTGATTGGATGAGAATAGGAATACTTATGAAATGGTTTTGGAATTAATTAATGTGCTTTGATGTGGAGCAATGTGGAAAGACGAGAGTTTGTTATAGAAACTGTATTTTTGAACTGTTTTTAAACGACTGTTTTATGTCAAGAATGCTGGAGAAGCATTTTGACCGTCTTTTGAATGAGGTCGTGGAGACCTAATCTGATAAATTTGCAATAGCTGACAGCAGAGAGTCATTGGAGGACGTATCGCGTAGCAAGGTCAGCCGAGGTCTTGGAGACCTAATCTGATAAATTTGCAATAGCTGACAGAGAGTCATTGGAGGACGTCTCGCGTAGTAAGGTCATCGGTCGAGGTCTTGACCAGCCTCGGTTCCATTAAAATGGTAAGCTTCCAGTACGGTGGATGAGGGACCAAGGAAGCGGCCTATGAGTGAAGCGCTAGGTCTGCGAAGGATCCTAGAGGGTGCTGACCATACGGTGCTCGGGCTGTGGGTCACCGACGATACCCACACATGCATCCTGGAAGATATTGGAACAAGGAGTAAGAGTTGTTTTCTGAATTCGGGAATGGATCTGGTTGTGACCTTGTTGGTTCTCAATGGATGAGTCCATGGCTATTTTATATGGATCCATGGTTGATCTTGCTGATCTTCAATGGAGATTCCATTTTTGATATGTGAATATATTGCCGGTTACTACTATGAGCTAAGAACTATCAAAAAGGCCCCTGAGTGGATAGGTGGTGAGCATTCTTGTTGCCAATGATGCCATAGGTACATCGATGAAGGAATGATTGGAAATAAGGATTCAACCGGAGATTTTGAGGATTATGATCAGTGACAATGGTTTCATTAAAAGATTATTTTTTAAAGATAGCCGATTTTGTGAAAAAGGCAACTTTATATTGGGTGTGTAAGTGGTTTGACTAGTTTTAAGTTTGCATGAATATCCGACTAAGGGGCCTCAGAACTCTTTTCCCTGGTACCCGAGACAAAACCTAACCAAATTCTTAATTGGATCCCATCACTACAGTGGTTGGGCGGTTGGCTAACCCACGGGACTGGATGGGGTTAGGCTGGACTGATGGATCCCTAAATTGAGACTCAATTTTGTTATAGTATGATAGATGAAGTAAATCCCGGACAAAAAATGTTCTATGGAAAAGAATCAATGGCTGTGCCTCTCAATGAGGAAAAAAGCGTTGGTCTCTATGATCCAAGTGCAATCTTTTTCCTGATCTGACTATGGGACTTACGGGTTTGGTCAGCTCAGTTCAGTTAGTTAAGGCTTTTGACTACGTTAGAGAAAAATTTATCCTGGAGGAATCGCTCGTGCTTTCCGAGCAAGGGAAGTTTTTTTCGGGTTCGGTTTTGGAAGAACAGATGGATTAGTCTCTTGTCCGAATATCCGTGGGCGAGGCCCGAGTAGTGTGGGACCCTACCCCACGCAAAAAGTGCTACTTTCGCTGTGCTAGCACCCCTGAATTCGTTGCGCGGTGGGGACAGGGATCTTACAAAAGTAAATCACATAGGACATACATAGTTACACTCTTTGGACATCACTCAAATAGAATTCAATGCGTAGATATACAGAATCTAAAAAGTTTTATCTATTCTCTCCTTCATAAATTGAATTTCTCTAACGAGAGAACTATTATCTCTCCTCTCTAAAGAGAGAACTATTATCTCTCTTCTCTCTCTCCAACACATAGCCCATTTACACACAATTTATTTAATCCAAACCAATTTGGTTCCAAAACCATTAAATGAGCTTAGTAAGTTTATTCTCAACTATTATGATACAAAGCCACAATGAGGATGAATGGGACGAATCCTAGTGATGATGGTAGTAACTGGAAGATGATTATAACTTTCACCAGATCACTATGAGATTAGTGGATTGTGCTGTGACAGATTGTTGATGTTTGACCTTTGATCCAGTGGATCTAACTAAGGAATGACAAATTGAGAACTTGCATAACTAAAATTTTCGTGGGGAATGTTCAGATGGAATTTTCGGTCTAATGGACCATTATTGTGTTAAGAATATGAATGTTATGTATGTTTTGAATGAATTGTTCTCTGATAATAATGAGTTCTGTATGTTCTTCTTGTAGAAGGGATCTTTATCCCGGATTCTATGTGGGTTGACCAGACTATAAGGAACCCCAGAATCAATTGGATCTTAAGGTGAAAGAGTTTATCCTCCAGCTCTGCGAGGTCAGGACATCTCGCATTTTTTAAGTGGGGTAGGATGTAAGATTCCTCCCTCTAGATTTTGAGGAGTAAAGGTATAAGAACCTCCCCTTCTGCTCTTATAATTATTTCCCTCTCTGAAATAGAAGAAAGATCATGTTCTACCCTGTTTTGGCCTAGAGAGAGATAATCCAAAATAGAGATATCTTTGGATATAAAAATCCTCCTAGTGTCTAAAATGGATTCCCCTGAAACAGAAGTTCAAAATGAACTTTTCAATGTGCATTAGGAATTAATTGAAAATGGTATAAGGGACCTTAGCCTAAGGGTCTACATTTTCATAAATTTTTGGATTATGGTCCAATTAAGGTTCCAATGGGCCAATTGGATTAATCCAAGTGTTGGGATGATATAAATCCAAAAGAATAAAAGAAAATACCCAAAAATGAGTAAATGCTCACATAAGATGAAGAGTTGACTGAGTACAAGGTTTATTAGTTAAAAATTAAGAGATATTACTAAAAAAAATAAGATATTTTAAAATAATGATGCATTTTTGACACCTTGGTAAGGAAAGGGGGACTCTTGAAGTAGGCACCTTTTTCACATGTGTGGAAGGGTTTTTAATTCAAAAAAATTATGATATTTTCATCTCTCCTCTCTCCTGGATTAAACCAAATAAAAAAGGGAGCCAAACTGGTCCAAATCTTGTGCAAATTGAGTCAAACTGAACCTGGAAAATTCTAGAACCCAGTTGGACTTGATTAGTGGCCTCTCTCACCTATAAATAGACCCTCAGTCATTTGTAATTGGATATTGGAGCTATACCATGCCAGTATTATATTAAAATAATCATATTTTCTATTATCCCTTAATTTTTTCTCTCTCTTGGGAGCTTGGAGCTCTCTCTCTCTACAACAACTCTTGGAGTTTCTCTTCTCCTCTTGGTCGACCAATTGATTGGTCGGGGGCTTCACTGCAATTAGAGAATCAAGCCAAACTTGGAGGCAAAATCGATTTTTAATGGTTTTTTCTAATTTTCTCAATAAGTTTCTTCTTCTCAACCCCTCTCAAGCTTGAGAAGCTTTCTAAATGATTGTTTTGATTCAAATCAAGCTTTCCCTAAAAGTCTTAATATTTAATTAAGAGAAAGTTAATTATTATACTTATTGTAATGCTTTCTTTAAGTAAATCTCTCTCTCTAAAAGAATAGCCATCTTTATGGCTAAATCCCTTGGAAAAGGATGATTCTCAATGATAGTCTCTTAATTCAAAGCTAAACTCTAGGCTTGATGAGGTAGAGATTAAGAAAATGATATTTTCATGATTTTGAGCTATTAAAATAATGATAAATTCTTTTAGATTGTTTATGAGTAGTTAAAAACTACTTTAATTCATTCTAAATGAGAAATGGATTATCCTAACAATTTAAGAAAAGAGGAATGTTGAAATTAGCTTAATCTAGTGGGATAATCATAGTTATGTTTATAATTATAGTTAAAATTATGATTTAAATTCATAGTTTGATTTTAAGTATAAAAGAGGAACTACTATCAACACATGTCATAACTCAAAAATTCCATTCAATCCTTGTTTCTCACAAAACAGTATCACTCTGGACTCTCCGTTACAAGCTTTTACTCTTTTAGGAAAATTTGAGAATTATCAGTAAAATAGCAGCGAAGCTATGGTAAAATTTTCAGAAAATAATACATATCTTGTTTTTATACATAATGCTAAAAGAGGACTTCCTATCATATTTTAGGATTGGACATCCTATGCAAAAAGAATGATTTTCATCATATTCATGGGAAATAAATTTTTTGTAGTTATGCATAATCAATTGATTATAAGAAAAGAGAAATTTTTGGTAAATTTATTTTTATGCAAAAAGAGGAATTCCCATGATATTGGAGATCCAAGTAATTAAATGATAAAAGAGAAATTTTTGGCATAATTCAAATTATGAGTATTTATCAAAAGTGAAATTTTGAGTATTTTTATTTTTATTGGAAAATAGGGGTAGAATTGATTTTTGTAAATCCCATGAATCTTTTACTCAAAAAGAAGAATATTCAATATAACTTACTTGAGAAATTTGAGAAAGAATATGAAAATATCCATCGAGAAAACTTGGATAATTCTTATTCAGAAAAAGGAAATCTAGAATCCCAGGGAGGATCGAGGATCCAATGAGTAAACGGAAGTTTAGATTTAGTTCTCATTAATGAAGCTTAAGGAATGAAAATACAATATGTAAATGCTCTTTCTGAGTTTTTACTATTCAATTTTGATAAGGTTTATTTTTCCCTTTTTAAACCTTCAACAACACTTTGATACGTAGATTCAATGGGATCGAGAAAAAGTACATTTAGCTAGGCCAAGCAATTAGCAAAAACTTAGAAAAGTCCTATCGGTATCGAAAGTTAAAAAACGGTACTAAAAAGTGGATGTGATAAGATGTGATGTGGAGTTGAATGAATGTAAATGGATGCGATGTGATTAGATGAGATGTCAATGTGGTAAGAGGAGATGTGAATGCGATGTGAGAAGATGTGAATGTGATGTGATAAGATGTGAGTGGATGTAATGAGATGTGATGTGATGTAAATAGATGTCGATGTGAATGTGATGATATGTGAATGGATGTGATGTGATGTAAATGGATGAGAATGAGTTGTGAAGTGATAGTTGTGCATGTGAATGAATGGATGGATATGGCTAGATGTGAATGTGAATGAATGGATGGATGTGGATGAATGGCTAGATGTGAATGTGAATGAATGGATGGATGTGGATGAATGTGATGTGAATGGAATGAATGTGGTGATGTGGATGGAATGAATGTGATGTGATATGGATGGAATGAATGTGATGTGATAGGGATAGATGTGGATGGAATGTATGTGATGTGATGTGGATGCAATGAATGTGATGGATGTGAATGGGTGTGATGGGATATGAATGGGAGTGATGAGATGTGAATGGGTGTGATGGATGTGAATGGGTGTGATGAGATGTGAATGGATGCGATGAGATGTGAATGGATGTGAATGTGATGTGATGATATCCGAATGGATGTGGTGTAATGTGAATGTGATGTAATGAGATGGGAATGGATGTGATGTGATGTGAATGGATGTGATGTGGATCTGGGTAGATGTGAATGGATGTGATGTGATGTGAATGGATGTGATGTGGATCTGGGTAGGTGTGAATGGATGTGATGTGATGTAAATATGATATGATGAGATGTAAATGGATGTGAATGTGATGTGATGAGATGTGGATCTGAATGAATATAAATGGATGTGATGTAATGTGAATGGATGGATGAGATGTAAGGTGGATGAATGTGATTTGATGTGGATCTAGGTAGATGTGAATGGATGAGATGTGATGTGAATGGATGTGATGTGATGTGGATCTAGGTAGATGTGAATGGATGAGATGTGATGTGAATGGATGTGATGTGATGTGGATATGAGTAGATGTGAATGGATGAGATGTGATGAGGATGGATGTGATGTGATGTGATAAGGATCTGAATAGATGTAAATGGATGTGATGAGATGTGATGTGGATGAATGTGATGTGATGTGGATAGATGTGATGAGATGTAATATGATGTGATTAGATGAGAATGGATAAAGGATGATGGGAATAGATATGACTGGATGTGGAATAAGCAAAGTGAATTGACTTAGAAGAATGTGGAATAACAAGAAATGATGTGGAACAATGTGGAAAGATGAGAGTTTGTTAGAAACTATATTTATGACCTGTTTTTAAATAAATGTTTTATGTCAAGAATGCTGGGGAAGCATTTTGACCATCTTGTGAATGAGGTCATGGGAGACCTAAGTGATAAAGTTGCAAATAGCTGACGGAGAGTCAACGGAGGACGTCTCGCGTAGCAAGGTCGAGGTCTTGACCAGCCTCAGTTCAATTTAAATGGTAAGCTTCCGGTACGATGGATGAGGGACCAAGGAAGCGGCCTATGAGTGAAGCGCTAGGTGACCTGCGAAGGAGCCTAGAGGATGCTGACCATACGGTGCTCGAGCTCTGGGTCACTAAAGATACCCACGCGTGCGTCGGGGAAGAAAATGGAATAAGGAGTTAGAGTTGTTTTCTGAACTTGGGTATGGATCTGGTTGATTGGCCTTGCTGGTCCTCAAAACGGATGAGTCCATGGCTCTTTTATATGGATCTGTTAGTTGATCTTGCTGATCTTCATGGAGAGTCCATCTGGATTTTTCCTATGTGATTATATTTCCAGGTACTATGAGCTAGGAACTATTGAAAAGGCCCCTGAGTGAACAGGTGGTGAGTGTTCTGGTTACCAATGATGCCATAGGTACACCGATGAAGGAATGATTATAAATTGGAATTCAAGCTAAATATTTTAGAGGATTATGATCAGTGATACTATGGTTTCATTAAGAAGATTGTTTTAAAGAATGCATCTCTTCTAACACCCTCTTCTTATAGCTCGATGTAGGCACAAGGTAGACTTTGTGTTTGTAGTAAATGAGTCCCCACTACAAAGCTCAAATGCAATAAATCATCATGGGACCCTTGCTGTAATTTTGCCACATTGGTGCCACTTCCTTATCTAATAAGTATTCCTCTTGGATATCCAATATCCAATCTTTATGTACCTCCAAAATTCCCATGCATGTACATGCCCACATATGTGGCAATGCACCTGCCACAACATTCTCTTTCCCTTTTATGTAAGAGATTTTGAAATCATAGTTTTGTAATGTAGCCACCCATCTTCTTTTCTTACCACTCCTCTTATCGATAAGCTTAAGAAAGAGGCTCTCTTTTGGGATGCCATAGCAGATGAAAGCTTCCAAGAGGTCAAGGGATGCTCACATCAGCCCCCATACTTATATGCCCAGACTTCACAAAGCCATTTATGGCTCCAACTGATGCATGTGGAAGAGGAATTGAGGTATTTTGTTTCATGGAGTAATTGCATTTGAGAGTCGAAAGCTTGATGAAAAAGAGATGACTATGCATTTCTATGATCAAGAGGTGTTAGTAATACTTCATGCAATAAAGAAGTGGCATCACTACTTCTATGGGAGTCACTTCTTTGTGAAGAGTGACTATAGAGTGCTCCAATATTTTTTGTCTCAACCTATGCTATCTCCTGATATAAGCACATCACTTAATGAACCTCCTATAGAATGATAGCAAGCCCAATAATCCCTCAATTGAGTGGTATTTGTAGGCATGGGCTCTCTTAACACGTTCCACCTTCTTGGGATTCACCATAATGCCTTTCTTGCTCACTATATGTCCAAGATACTCAACCTTTTGTGCCATAAATGTACACTTACTCTCCTTTGCATATCAATTCTTAGCCCTTAAGGCATCCAAAATAGCCCTTACATGCATTAAATGCTCTTTCTCTCCCTTGCTATATATCAAAATATCATCAAAGAATATGCAATTAGGAAAAATTTGGACTCACTTTTGGGCCTTTTAAACTCTTTGAGATTCTAGGGAATATTCCATAAGGACCAACGAGGGTGAGGCTTCCGTTTTTACGAAACTTTTGAGGTTACTTTTTAGTGGGGAGGCCATAACTTGAGCATAAAAACTCAAAATTTGTCGGAGGTTGGTGTGTTAGAATCCTCTCATCAAGATCTTTCCAATGATATGCTACATGATATAGTTTTGAGGTACTATGGATAGAGTTATCCACGATCCCCCTTTTCATAATAGAATGATGACTTGGCATTTCTTAGAGGGCCCAAAAATGAGTCCACATTTTCCCTAATTGAGCACCCATTTGTAGAGAAAGGGGACGCATTACATAACCAAAATGTCATAACCAAATAGTGGTAGAGACCCCTCTTGGTTCGAAACACCATCTTGTACCCATTACCTTCTTTGATTCTTAATTGGTGATACCTCAATCTCAAATCAATCTTGGAGAAGAAACATGCACCTTCAACTCATCAAGCAAGTTATCAATCCTTGAAATAGGGAATCTATTCTTGATTGTAGAGTTATTCAAATCCCTATAGTCCACACATGTAAAAAATTATGTCCTTCTTCTTGACCAAGAGTACGGGTGATGTAAAAGGTGATTGGCTAAGAGCAACCCATCCCATGTCCATAAGCTCTTGCACTTGCATCGCCACTTTATCCTTCTCCGCTTTTGACAATATATAGGGTGGTTTGTTAACGGGCTTGGTGTGTGGCTCAAGCTCTATCCCATGGTCTACCTCTTGTTTTGGCAGCAAGCACTTTGGCATTTGAAACACATCGTCATACTCCTTTAACAATCTTTTATGCATAACTTTGTCCTTTTCCTTAATGCTACAAAGCTGTAAGACATATATGCATCCCATTTTCTTAAGCTCCCTCTTAGGTTGTGTTGCATGTACTCATGCTCATTTCATAATTCTCATCTCATAAGGCATAACACTTGCTTCCATCAAGCAATCCATTCAAAGCCTCTTACACATAGGCTAAAATGACAAGAAGCAAAACCATCCACATCATATATAATCCCAAGTAATCATAGTGCATCCATTAAGCATCAATCTACCATTCTCCGAGTATATTAATTCAATTCGCAAATCAAATCCATATAACATATGTGAGCATATAGCTTCCATGGCAATGGCAAGCTTGCAAGAAACCTTAGGAATCAAGAAACTATGGATGAAGCTTCAATGGAGTTATTTCTTAATCAATAGGGTTCACAAATGTGGCCAAGCTTGCCCTTATGATGAATCATCAAGGTTTTACCCAAAGCCAATGTCATTTTCTTGGTTTCTTGATAAAAATTTATGGAAATACATGTAATTTCAGCCCATAGGTAACCAAGCAAACTCACCAATGTGTTCAAGCTAGCAAATCACTTGATTGAAGTCTTTGAGAAGCCATTCACAATATTACTAAGCATCAAATGCATTCCACTTGCTACCATTGTATGTAATCTTAACAATTTGGACTCTAGCCCCATGTAGAAATCGTCGCCTCGCTAGCTTCTTGTGAGGCTTGGGAGAGAAGATGAACAACTTGGAGAGGTTAGAAAAGCTCACAAATTGTAGACAAGAGCTCATAACAAGAGGTTTGCTCCTATGGAAGCCAGGGTTTGCAGGAAAAAGGCTCAAAATGATGCACGAAAATTACATAAAATTTTGAAAATCAAGAAAGTGCCAAAGATAAGCCCAAACTTATCAATATATGGCCAGTTTTGCTTCCAAAATGACCAAGAAAATTAGCAAAATGTAATTTCTCAAGATTTCGTGTGGCAAGATTAATGGAAAACCAAAGAATTAATTTTTAGGTTTGGGGAAGGCCAGAAAATTAATTGAAATGGATCAAAAACAAGAGCTTTGATACCAATGAAAGAAAGCTACATCTAGATTAGCCTAACTTAGCTTGGATTAACCTTGGATTAGCCTAGCTTAGAGAGATTAGCCTAGGTTTAGAGAGAAGAATGGTACTTTTCCATTAGTAAGTGATTAGTGCTCAAAATACGCTTATGTCTACTTGTATACAAGACCCCCCTTTTCACATTACACTTTAATGTGTCCATGGACATAATTTGGGAAAAATCACATTCCCATTTGAAAAATGGGATCATGGTGAACTTGTCCAAAATTTTGTCAAAACCCCCTCATGTGACATATCATTTGAAAGACCTTGAAGAGTAGAATCTAGATTTATTGTAAGATTCCTCTCTCCAGCTTTTGAGATGCAAAGGTGTGAGAACCTTCCCTTCAGTCTCTCGTAATCATCCCCCCTCAGAAATGGAAAAAGATCTTGTTTTACCCTGTTTTGGTCTAGAGAGAGAAAATATTCTAGAGAGATAATACAGTTTTGAAATATTTTTGGATAAGTATTTTCTCCCAGTTAATAGGAAGAGATCCCTTGAAACAGAAGTTCAAAAAGAGTTTTCCAATGTGCATTAGAAATCAATTGAATATGTGTATTGGACATCTTGGCCTAGGGGTGCATAATTTATGAATTTTTTTTATTAAGGTCCAAAGAGTGCTCTAAAGGACCAATAAGATTAATCCAAGTGTTGGAATAACAAAAATGCAAGAATAAAAGAAAAATCTCCCAAAAATGAGTAAATTCTCACATAAGATGAAAAGTTGACTAGTACTGTGTTTATTAGTTAAAAGACGAGGTTTTTTAGTAAAAAAATAGATTTTTTGACACCTCAGGATGGAGAAAGGGGGCTCATGAAGGAGGCGCCTAGAAATCACATCAAAGGGGTATTTTTTAATTAAAAAATATCATAAAGTGACTAGATATTTCATCTCTCCTCTCTCCTCTTCAAAAAGTGGGCAAAACTAGTCTAAAACTTGTCTAAAATGAATTAAACTAAAGCCGAAAACCTCTAGATCCTAGTTGGACTTGGTTGATGGCCTTCCTCACCTATAAATAGACTCCCAATCCTTTGTATTTTCATATTGGAGTATGCTAGTGAAATTTTTAGTTTAGTATATTTCTATTATCTCTCTACCTTGCCTCTCCATTATGAAGTTTTGGGGCTTTACTAATCCTCTTTTTCTCTTGGAGATTACCCTCCTTTACTTGGTGGCCAAGCTTCTTCTTTGAGGGCTTCACATTTTCCTAAAGAATCAAGCCAAAAACCAAGGGTAAGCCTAAACAAGGTGTTTTACTCTTGTAAATGGTAATCTTCTTCCCAACCCCTCTAATGCTTGGGAAACGTTTTAATCCATGGTTTCTTCTTAAAAACCATGCTTTTATTGTTTCAATGGATTAATGCTTATCTTTTATGCTTAAAAGTAATGTTTTTGGATTTGTAAATCTCTCTTTTGTAAGAATACTCATCTTTATGGATTAATCTTTCTTGGAAGGATAGATCTTAGTCCTAATCTCATTTTCTTAACCAAAACTCTAGGCCTAACAAGCTAGAGATGGAGATTAAGCATTTTTATGATTTTTAATCCAATTAAAATGAGGATTAATTCATTTATGCATGTTTTATGTTAAGAAAATTCATATTTATTCATTCTAAAGTGAAAGAGAGCTTGTGCTAACATTCTTATAATTATTTTCATATGGAAGTCATATTTGGGTATTTATTTTCTTAAATAAACTAATTTTTATGTTAAAAGTATTATTTTAACCATTTTTTGCGAGAAAGTTATGGTAAAAGTTTTCAGTAGAAAATGAAGGTTTATGCATAATAAATTTTATTCTAAAAGTGTAATTTTGGGCATTATCATTTCATAGAAAATGCGAGAAAATTATGGCAAAAATTTTAGTATTAGAAAATGAATTTTTTTTGCATAATTAATTTTTATGCTAAAAGTGGAATTTTGAGCATTCTCATTTCATAGAAAATATGGGAAAGTTATGGAAAAATCTTTATCATTAGAAAATGAAATTTATGCATAAATATTTTTATATTAAAAGTGGAATTTTGAGTATTATCATTTTATAGAAAATGTGAAAAAGTAATGGAAAAATTTATATCATTAGAGAATGAATTTATGCATAATAGATTTTATGCTAAAAGTGGAGTTTTGAGCATTATTCATTTGTCAGAAAAATAAAGAAGGTTATGCACAAATTTTCTAGATTCATTCAATTTATGAGAAATCATGGAAATGATTATGAATATAATTCATTTAGATAAAAAAATGAATTAGTAGGTGTGCATAAATATTTTATGCTAAAAGAGAATTTCTATGATATGTTATTTTGGGAAAATAGAGAAAAGAAGGGAAAATATTCATAGGGATGCATTGATAAAATATAGATAAAATTTTAATTAGAAAGAGGAATTATGGGTATAATTGATTTTGTAAATCCCATGAGGTCGTATGCATAAATCTTTTATTCAAAAAGAAGAATATTGAGCATATTTTACTATGGGAAAATTGAAAAAAGAATGGAAAAAATATTCATTGGAATGCATTCAGAAATCATGGATAAATTTTAATCAAAGAGAGGAATCACGAACATATTTAACTTTCGGAAAAGTGAAGTATACATCTAGATTCTCGAAAAAAAGAATCTTGGGTACATTCTGAAACGAGAAAAGGATTTCCCAGAGAAAAGACCAGAAACATGCATAGTCGGATGAACGTAAATAATTGTGACTGGCTTATCCCTAGATTCCCTGAGAAAGGAATATGGAATTCTTGAAAGGATCGAGGATCCAAAAGAGAACAGAAATTTAGACTTAATTGAATTAAGTCGAGAAAAAGTTGCCTTTAAACTGAGCTAAGTAATGGCAGAGACTTAGAAGCTCTGTCAGTGTGAAAAGTAGAGTGACTGTACTCTTAACCGTGTTGATTGTGGAACAAAAATTCTGATAACTAGATCAAGGAAAGTTGATAATCAAACCTGATTTGCTCAAAGCGAAAAGAGACCATCCTGTTAGTGAGGTGTAGAATGATGTGGATTGATGTGTGGGATGATCTGGGTGATGTGTGGATTGATATGGAGTGATGTGTGGAATGATATAGAATGTGAGGAATGATGTGGAGTGATGAGAAGTGATGTGTGGGATGTGTTGAATGATGTGGAATGATATTAAGTGATGTGTGGGATGTGTGGAATGATGTGGAGTGACGAGGAGTGATGTGTGGATGATGTATGGTTGATGTGGATTGATGTGTGGATGATGTGAATGGATGTGAATTGATGTGGGATGATGTGAATGGATGTGATGTGAATTGATATAGAAAAATGTGGAATAATGAGAAATGACGTGGAATGATATGGAATAATGAGAAATGATAGAGATGATGACGAGGAATGATATGGCATGATAAGAGATGATGAGGAATGATGTGAAAAGATGTGTAATAATGAGGAAAGATGGGAATTTTGTTTGAAAATTGTATTTGTATGTGAAACCTATTTTTTAAAGATTGTTTTACGTCAAGAATGCTGGAGGAAGCATTTTGACTATCTTGTGGAATGAGGTTGTGGGGACCTAAGTGGAAATGTTACAAGCCGACGGAGAGTCAAAGAAGGACGTCTCATGTGGCAAGATCGGGCGAGGTCTTAACCAGCCTCGGTTCGGTTAAAATGGTGAGCTTCCGATACGTGGATGAGGAACCAAGAAAGTGGCCTATGAGTGAAGCGTTAGGTCACCTGCGAAGGAACCTAGATGGTGCTAACCATACCGTGCTTGGACTCTGGGTCGCCCAGGATACCCAGACGTGCGTCGAGGAAGAAAAAAAAATGAGTTGGAGTTTGTTTTCTGAACACGGGCATGGATCTAGTTGTTTGGCCTTGCTGGTCAATAGATGAGTTCATGACTCTTTTACATGGATCCTGTTGGTTGATCTAGCTGATCTTCAATGGAGAGCCCATATGGATTTTATGTGATTATATTCCTAGGTACTATGACCTAGGGACTATTGAAACGGCCCTTGAGTGAGCAGGTGGTGAGCGTTCTCATTGCCGATGATGCCATAGGGATGTCGAGGAAGGAATGATTGGAAATTGGATTTCATGATTGGAAAGTGGAAAAGTTGGAATTGGATCTTGAAACTGGAATACTGAGGATTATGATGGAAATACTATGGTTTTATTGCAATGCTGTTTTGGTTGAAGATAGTTGAGTCTAAGAAAAGGCAATTTCATATTTGGTACGTAAGTGGTGTGTCTATTTAAGTTTTACATGAGAGCCGACTAGGGAGCTTGGGAACTCTTTTCCTTGGTACCCGGGACAAAACATAACCAATTTTTTATAATGGATCCTATCGATACAGTGGTGGACGATTGGCTAACCCATGGGATTGGATGGGGTTAGGCTGGATTGATGGATTTCTATACTAAAATTCAATTATATTCAAGTTACGATAGTTGAAGTAAGTCACAGGATAATCCTTGTTCTATGGGAAAGAATCAACGGCTGTGCCTCTTGATGGGGAAAAAAGCGTTGGTCTCTATGAACCAAGTGCAAGTTCCTCCTTTGATTCGGCTATGTGACCCATGGACTCGGTCAGAATACAAAGGATAGTTAGGCCCTTGACTACGTTAGAAGATTTTTCCTGGAGGAATCGCCTATGCTTTCTGGGCGAGGGAAGTTTTTTTCGGGTTTGGTTTTAGATGAGCCACCGGTGGATTAGTCTCTTATCTGGACATTCGTGGGTGAGGCCCCGAGTGGGAAGCTCTGCCTTGCACGTAAGGTTGCTACTTCCGCTCTGCTAGTTCTCCTGAATTTGATGCACAGAGAGGACATGGGATCTCACATCTACAATCCCCGACAAATTTGGAGTTGACATGTTCAAGATATATATAAAATTAACTGGAGTGATTGATTCCCAAAATATGAGATTTTCCAAATTATCTAATATTGACTAATTTAGCCTTGGGCCCAAATTACATGAGACCTTTTAACTTTGTTACACTCTCTAAGGTTACAACCTTTGATAAATACCATTCATCAAGCATAAAAAGCTCCACTATGGGTGATTAATTACCATTAATTTATGCAACACACATACATAAATTTATGCACATTTTCTCTAACATAAACTCTCTATTTACACTTTAATTAACCTAACACTTCAATGAACCTAAATTAATACATTGGGCTACGCTCTAATTTTCATAATTGAAATTAAAGCCATGATACCAAATGAAACACCCTACCTATGTGTCCGCCCAAGACCGATATGCATTTGCAAACAAGGGAGCACAACATACATTTGCAAACAAGGGAGCACAACATACATTTGCATGACAGCAAGATTAACCTAACATACGACAATACACGTTTGTAAAACACGGAGAACACCATACATCCATAGAGAAGGGAGAACAAACACGTAGAACATCTTCAAAACCCTTGTAACACCAACAAAAACGTTATCATCAAGGAAGAGTCCCCACCACCCCTTTACGAGGGAGAATTTTTGAAAAGGAGAAAGGAGAAGAGAAGACAAGTGTTTGGGGGTTTCTTTCCCACACGCCTAGATGTATTGAGGCTCACAATTATATATATATATATATATATATATATATATATATATATATATATATATATATATATATATATATATATAATACATTGTATTATGTGCATGTGTAAGAGAGAGAATATACATACACACACATATATATATTATGTATGTATGTGTATCTATAGGTATGTAAACATGTATATATAAATAGATTTATATGTATGTTGACACATACACATGTATGTTCATGCACACACAGACACAAGCACATGATACGTGCACACATGCATACAAACACACATACACACACTTGCATGCATGGACACACGTGCAACACATAGAGATATGCACACTTACACACATACTCAAGCTTACATATACACACAAGTGTATACATGCACACAAGCACATAAATACACTCACATACACAAGTACATGTGCACACATGGACATGCACACACTCACACACACATATGCACCTGCACTTGCACACACATAGATGTACACACAAGTATATTCACATGCTCACACACACGTACATGTAGACACTCGCTATGGATACACATAAATAAAAACATACACACCATGTACACACACACACAATAAATACACACTAACACATACACACAATCAAGACACATGCACGACACATGTGTTGAAGACAGTATACAATCACACATACGTGTGTATGTGTACACACAATCACACATATATGTATGCAAAAGAGAAGAGAAAAGACATTGTATATAAGATACACTTATTTAAGAGTACACACACATCATCGTGCATCCCCACGTATTAAAATTTAATATTAATTAAAAATATGTGTATATGTGTTTATTTATTTTATAAATGCACATGTATATATAGATATACGTCTCTAAATATAATAAAATATAATATTATAGATAATATATATTTACATGTGGGTACGTGAGAGAGAGAGAGAGAGAGAGAGAGAGAGCACGTGTGCATGAGAAAGAAGTATGTTTGTGTGTGTGCATGAATGTATGTGTAAGAGAGAGAAAGAGAGAGAGAGACATAGACATGGAAGTCTATGTGTGAGACTGTGTGGAAGGAAAGAGTGTGTGTTTGCATTAGTACATGTGCATGTGTGTACATGTGTGTGTGTGTGTGTGTAAGAGAGAGAGAGAGAGAGAGAGAGAGAGAGAGAGAGAGAGAGACATTACATATAAGATGCATTTATTTGAGAGTGAGCACACCTCACCACCACTGATCCCTACCATTAAAATTTAATTAAAATTATATATGTGTAAATCTATTTAAGCGTGTGTGAGAGAGAGAGAGAGAGAGAGAGAGAGAGAGAGAGAGAGAGTTTCTATGTGAGAGTGTGCGTGAAGAGAGAGAGAGTGTGTGTGCATGTATGTGTGTGTGTAGGAGATAGTTTGTGTGGGAGGAGAGAGGGTGCATTTGCATTAGTCTATGTGCGGTGTGTACATGTGTGTGTGTGTGTGTGTGTGTGTGAGAGAGAGAGAGAGAGAGAGAGGCAGATAATTTCTATGTAGGAGATAGTTTGTATGGGAGGATAGAGTGTGCGTTTGCATTAGTGTATGTGTGGTGTGTACATGTGTGTGTGTGTGTGTGTGAGAGAGAGAGAGAGAGAGAGAGAGAGAGAGAATACACATGCATGTGCGTACATTTGCATCTGTGGTGTAGAATGTGCTTGAGAGAGAGTGAGATGGGGCAAACCTGAAGAGAGAGAGAGTATACACATGCATGTGCGTACATCTGCATCTATGTGTAGAATGTGCTTGAGAGAGAGTGAGATGGGGCAAACCTGGAGAGAGAGAGAGAGAGACAGAGAGAGAGAGAGAGAGAGAATAAAAAGTAGATTTTGATAAAATATAAACATAAATATAAATTAAATAAAAAATATATATGCATATACGTGTATACATGTGTGTGTTTTTATTTACATTTATACATACATACATGTATGATACATGCATACATGTATGTATATATACACACACATATATGTTTGTTTGTGTGTGTGTTTAGATGTGTGTATGATATATCTATCTATATATTTAAAAGTGGCCACAGCTTATTACCCCATCTATGCACATTAAAATTTAATCAAAATTAATTAAATTATGTTGATGTTTGTATTTATATTTTTAAATACATGTATATATGTATAAGTATATATGTCTATATATAAGTATATGTATCTAAAACATAATATTGTATATACTATATATTTACATATGTGTATATTTGTGAGAGAGAGAGCGCTTCTATGTGTCGGAAAGTGTAAGAAAAGAGAGGGAGTGTGTGCACGTGTGTGTGTGAGAGAGAGAGAGAGAGAGAGCCTCTCTCTGTGTGTGTGAGAGAAAGAGACAGAGAGAGAGAGGCTTTTTCTCTCTCTCTCTCTCCGCTCGCTTTCTGCAAGGTGGATCTCGCTCTCAATTTTCCTCTCTTGAAAATTTCCTATCATTTTGGAGAATATGACGCTGGTTTTGGGTTTTCCGTAATCTTCAACATGATGTGATTATTTTAAAAAAACTCTTATTTGATCCTTCCCCAAATTTTTTTAAAAAAGTACTTAATTAGGTCATGACTGAAAAACACTAGTCAAGGCTCGCTAAATTTAAATAACCGTTGCAATGGCATACGTACGGCACAGGTGATCACAAAATGATACGGCAGAAAATGTGTCGGGAAGGGCAAAAAGCAGTGGGCGCAGGACAGAAAAGCAGATGATCACACACAGAGTAGCAGAAACCAAAGCAGAGAAAAGCAGCGTTGTTGCAAGTGAGTCTCTCTCTCTCTCTCTCTCTCTCTCTCTCTCTGTCTCTGTCTCTGTCTCTCTCTCTCTCAAAGACTCACATACCACAGATTAGGTCAATTCCATTAGACAGGAAAAATCCAGTAGATTAGGGCCTTCCAATAGGCCAAGATAAAATCGGTTAAGGTAAATCAGGCTCTAGTTAGACAATTCTATTAGGGAATTTATTGATATTACCATTAGACTTACTCGATGAGGAAAAACCCAGTAGGGCATTCCAATTGGTCAAGATATAATTGGTTAAGGTAAATCAGGCTCTAGTTAGACAATTCTATTAGGGAATTTATTGATATCATAAATAAATAAGCTTCACTAAAACAATGCTTGCATTTTAAATCCATACAAATTTTCTGTTGACGCAAATGAAAAAATACCGTGGCCATTGTTTTCATGGAGAATTCTCCTCATATAATCTCTTTTTCCCAATCTTTTCAAAAGATATTTCTGATTGCAAATTTTGATTTCATGGCTTGGTCTGAAAGATATGATTTTTGGCAGTTACTTGAGTATTAGGCTTAATATGTATGTGTGTGTGTTTGTGGTGGGGGGGGGGGTGTAATTCTATCAAATATATGTCTAAGCTCCATTGTTTTGTTAAATTTGTAGCTACCTACTAATAATAGCAAATTGACACCTTATATATATTTTTAGAAACTTTAAATCTCCAAAGGCATCTTTATTTTGCACAAATATTTGGGCATTCGGCGTTAAGCTCTCAAAGGCCAATATGAGAGAGAGAGAGAGAGAGAGAGAGAGAGAGAGAGATGTATTCAATGTCTACAAGAGACCCGCCTATGGGACCAAGGAGAGTTACAATAGTTGCATGAGGTAACTGGATCATAGAAAAAAGAAAATAAAACAACTAGCTACATGGGCTATAGTGATCATTTGAAGAGACAAGATAACAATATGATTACAAAAAAGTAGCTATCTAGCTCATATCATGAAATATAAGATACCATCTAGACTGTGCAGGGCATCATCTATGACCTTATGTAGGTTCTCTATGTCCACCTATGGTTGTCTAGGGTCTGCTAGTGCGCTGCAGATGTGCTCTATCCAAAAACTCAATCTGAGAAAGAGTGCCCTTATTCTGGAGTGGGGATTTCCCTTTATTTGAAAAGAGAGGCGTTTGACAAATTCGTGGAAAAGAGGGAAATCTGGGAATCTGGCTGACCTACAATGCATTTCCTTCCCCATGTGAGTACCCTGTCTCGTAAGAGATCAACCACATTATTTTCCTACTAGACCTGGCTTGATTCACACAAGCTGGACATGGCTATCTGTTCCAGAGCTTCCCATCAAGCTTCAAAAGCACTTCTTGAGAGTTATGGAAGATGGCCTGATTGAAAAACTTGATTTTCTATATGGACACGTCCCATGCCATGAGGATTGCCATTGCTTAGATGAGGGTGTCTTTCCACTGGCTCTGGATAGAGGGTGGGAGAGTAGAGGACACACCATCAGATGTGTGGATATGCAGACTATAATGGACTAGGGATGTAGAGACTAAGCACCACTACCCATTGAGATGCCCGGTGTACTATGTGATAGAAGGAAGGTTTGGTTCTCTTAAGGGAGGGGTTTGACTCCCGCATGTGAGTGATGCATTACCTTCTACCTTCTAGAGATGTTTGGGCCTCTACCTTCTAGAGCTTTGGCATCACAAAGAGGCTACAGACTCCCACGTTGAATTAATTTCTGCCTTATCTTTATATAATCCAACAATCATATACAAGCCTATTCCCATGTGAGCTCTAGCGTGTTGAGATATCGAGCTCATCTAGTGAGGCGGTGGACACTGATGATCTGCCCGGGGGATAGGTCCCACACTTACACCACTGGCATGGTTGGTGAGATCATGGGTGATATGCGGCCAGTGGGATGACAGGTTGTGTGGTGACAGCCATTCTAGAGACTGCATAGTTATAGCACCAGCTCATTTAGTTGAGTTCACACTATAGAGAACCCTAGTATGTATTTGGTTGAGTACCTTTTCATATGGTGTACTCCTATCTTTGTATATGGTGTGTTGAGTGTTGTGTGAAGAAGAAGAAGATTTTCAGCCTCTCACCTTGTGTGTTCTCTTTTAGGGTTTTGTGAGTGTGTGTGTGTGCTTGCAAGAGCTCAAGCTCTCTTCTCCCCTGCATCTTTTCATGGTATCAGAGCCTGGTTCATGCTAAGGACTGAGCTGTAAGCAAGAGAAGCACAGGAAGCGGTACAAGGGTAAGAGCTTCATCTACTCTTCTCTATTTGTGTTGGCGACTACACCCTTGTCGGGAGCTCTACGGGAGGCACCGGCAAACAATCTTTGATTGAGGAGCTTTCTTGCGAGAGTAAAGCTATAGGGCAACTATACTGTCCTTTGTCCTATTGTATATAATTTTTCAGGCCGAAAACGTGTTTCGGATGCGTTAAGACCTCCGTTTTTCATCAAAAAGCAGGCGATTTTGAGCACTGCAGGCAAGTCATCGATTCTCTGCAGAACTCTGTTTTAAGAACTGCAGGAAGACAGATTGGTTGCGCATTGTGTGTGCTGCAAGGAGGTCAACAGTTGTCATTGGGTGTATGTATGCACATTGAGGTTACTGGTTGTGAGATTTGAGTGTAGTACAGTACCGCTGCAGAAAATACAGCAGTTTGTGCAGGACAAATCAGAGTGCTGTTTCTGTAAAATTGTGTGTCTGGCAAGATATCAAATGATGGCATAAACCAGATTGTTGCTGAGAAGCTTGATAAGAACAACTTCCATGCTTGGAGGTTCAGGTTGACAAATTTCCTGATGGGAAAGGGTTACAGGGACTACATAGAAGATGAGCACGAAGAGGCACCGGAGATACCGGAGATCAATCCGACTGCTGCAGATGTGAAAGAGTTCAAGGATTGGAACCAAGGAGCCAGAAAAGTTATGTATTGGCTCTCTATCAGTATACAGGACACCATGATTGGGCACATATAGGATGCCAAGTCCCCGAAGGAGGCGTGGGACACTTTGGTAAAACTCTATGAAACGAATACCAAGGCACGAAAGATACAGTTGAAGAATGAACTTCATACTGTGGAGAAAAAGAGTATGTCTGTGAATGACTATGCATTGAAGATAAAGGGTATTGTGAAATCCCTTGCATCTATTGGTGTTTCAGTAGATGATGATGATAAGGTGGAAGTCTGTCTACGTGGTCTCGGGTCACAATACAAGGCGTTCAAGACGTCTATTCAGACTTGGGAAAACATTCCCAATTTCACAGATTTGGTGTCTATGTTGATTATAGAAGAGAAGAGCTTGGGTGAAGACCAACAGTCGTCACAAAACAAAAACAGTTCAGAGCAACAGGCCTTCTATACAAGTTCAGGAAGAGGATGAGGTAGAGGAAGGCCGTGGACGCGGCCAAGGAGGTGGCCGAATAGGTAATCAGAATTATGGCCAGCAGCAGCAACAACAGTCTCAGAATTCACAACAACAATAACACGCAGGTGAAAGAGGCCAATTCAGAGGCAGGGGGAGTCAAAGAGATCGTGGAAATTGGCAAAGGCAGTATAATGATACACGTGGATGCTTTTATTGTGGTAAGCCTGGACATGTGCAGGCAGATTGTTATAAGAAGCAGGCTGACATGCAAAATGGAAAATTGCAGCAAAACAACTATGCATCCTCGACCAGAAACAATGAGGATAATGAAAGGTTGTTTGCTATGCAGCATGTTGTTAATGCCATGTCTGAAAATGTTGAAGCAGCACATAAAGATGATATATGATACGTTGATTCAGGTGCTTCAAACCACATGACAAGTCATGGGGAGTGGTTCAAGGAGATGAAAAACCTTAAAAGACCAGGTTTTGTGGAAACAGGGGATGACACTGCTCATCCAATTGCCCATGTTGGAGATGTGCCATTGTCTATGCAGGATGGCAAAGTGAAGTACCTTGCAGATGTACTTCATGTTCCGAACATAACAAAGAATTTGGTTTCGTTGGTCAAATGATTGAGCAGGGTTTGCAGGTTCGGTTTAACCCTGATGGTTGTTATGTTGAAGACTTTAAAGACAAGTGCAGGTTGGTTGCAAAAGGCAACAGAGTGGACAGAATGTTTACATTGAATGTAAACATGCCTGAAGTGAGTGCTGTGATGTTTGCAAATGGTTCAGGAATTGTTGCAGACACAGACATTTGGCATAAAAGAATTGGACATGTGAATGTGCAGAGAATGAAGTCTATGCAGACTAAAGGAATTGTGACAGGGCTGCCAAAGTTTAAAGTTGAAGGTATGCAGAAAATATGTGAAGCATGCCAATTTGAAAAGCAAACAAAGCATGTATTTCCACGTGACAGAAATGTGAGCAGAAATGCACTAGATGTTGTGCATTCAGATGTATGGGGTCCTACGAAGACCATGTCTATGGGAGGCTGTAGATATTATGTGACATTTATTGATGACTACACAAAGAAAGTGTGGGTATACTTCATGAAGGAGAAGGGTGAGGTGTTCACTCATTTTCAGAATTTCAGAGTTATGGTTGAAAAGCAAACAGGGAAATATGTAAAGTGCCTAAGGTCAGATGGAGGGGGAGAATACTTCTCCAATGAGTTCTCTGAATTTTTGAAGAAGAATGGTATTCGGAGACAGTTTACATGCAGATACACTCCGCAGCAAAATGGAGTTGCTGAGCGGAAAAACAGGCACATTGCTGAGATTGCGCGAGCATTGATGGGAGAGAAAAATATGCCGCATAGCTATTGGGCTGAGGCTGTTTCTACAGCAGTTTACATCATGAATAGGACTTCAACTGCAGCCATACATGATGTAACTCCAGAGGAGAGGTTTACTGGTAGAAAACCTGATTTGTCTCATCTGAAAGTCTTTGGATGCATTGCATATGTGCATGTGCCAGATGAGCTGAGAACTAAGCTGGATCCAAAAGCTGAAAAATGTGTGTTTATTGGGTATTCCCTTGAGCAAAAGGGATACAGGTGTTATAACCCTGCTACATGTGAGTTGAGGGTAAGCAGGGATGTTGTTTTTGATGAGATGAGGAGCTGGTATGCTGCTGAAAAAGAAGCTGTTGGGGTTGATGTGAGTGGAAGTGTGGTTGCACAGAATGCAAGTCAGCAATCACAGTCTTTGAGTGGACCAAGAGAGTCCTCATCTAGTGGTTCAGTTGATAGACCATGGAATGGCAGGCTGCATCATAATACCAGTCCTGCAAATGTGATTAGTACATCACATAAAGGCAAAGAGAAAGTGATTGAGCCCCTTAGTATGCCTGACATTTCTGCAGGGCATTCTCATGTTGATGGAGAGTCTAGTGGCTCAGAGATGAGCCTTGATGAGGATCTTGGGATACCAGCTATGAGAACACCTGGTGTAAAGAAGGCTATGGAAGCCATGAATGCAAAGCTGCGAAGATCTGGGAGAGTGAAGAATCCTGTGCAGAGGTTTACCTATGATGGTTATGTGGCACATCACTATTGTGATATGCAGCGGAAGTCTTTGTATTGGAAGATCCTGTCACACAAATGCTCACACCGTCTTCTGTATCCTGAGTTTCGTGAGTTTAGCAATCCACTTTAATACTTCAAACTTTAAAGAGTTGAGAGAGAGAGATATGAGAACTGTACACCATATTGGGTCCCGAATTACCCACTAAAGGGCCCCCTATCCCGATAACGAGATAGTATTTGCTTTATTTCTTTAGAGAGAATGACTGTGGACTGTAGATAAGCCAAACGCAAGATCTTGGAGGATCGGAGAGTGGCTGATCTGTACACTGCTGTAGAAACACCTCGATGACCTGATCTCGAGCCTATGCACTCTTCCCAAGGGCATGAGGAAGGGCTGCACACCTGAGGCTGAGAGAAGAAGAAGGTGGACTGTTCTACACTATGTTAGAATGCTGAAAACACTTATGAATGCTGTGTTACCTTCACCAGATGACTGTTGCATGTATGGATGATGCACAGAAGGCTGGATACTGATGCAAACTGTTGATTCAGGGCTGGAAACTGCTGCGGACAGAAACGCAGACCTGTAGGGATGCTGATGGACTGAAACGCAGAGGTTTTGGGACTGCTGGACAGAAACGCAAAGGTACTCTGTTGCTGGACTGAAACGCATGAATGTACTGCTGCTGGACAGAAAACGCAGGCTGGCTGCAGGCTGATTGCTGGCGTTGAACTGAGGCTTGACAGTATGCTGAATTAGAGACTGTAGTGGACTGAATCAGGGCTGCTTTGATGCTGAAAACAGGCTGTTTGGAGGCTGATGGAAGGCGCCTAGGGCTGACTAAAGCAAGGGGTTCTCAAGGCTGGAGAAAGGATACTCCTAGGGCTGAGGAGGAGAGCTCTTAGCACAATGAAGACTGAATGAGAAACTAAGCCCTATGCAAGCCTATTTATACTAACTGGAGGTTGGTCATTTAATAAAGTTTATATTTATAAATGCCCAATAATGCAAATAATGCTAAATAAATACTATTAAATATGGAAAAAATACTAGATAAATCCTAGTAAATTTCCTAAGGCTTCTGGGATGTTCTAAATGATGCACATGCATATGCATGCATATTATGCAGGATGCAGAGTGCTTTCTGATGCAAACCCTAAGGCTTCTACTGACTCTACATGCATGAATGATTCTCTCCAAGTGGGTTAAGGGACTTAACTGACTGACTGACCCACTAAGGCTGAGGAATGACCTACGTAGCTCGTGCCTGACTTATCCTGGACTGAGGATGTACAATGGGGTCACGACGTACGACAATTATCATCCTATTGGGTTCTAAAACTGTACAACTGTTGCATTTCTTATGATGAGCCATCTTGTCACCATGCACTGAGTGCAGAGTGCATGTGACAACTATGCATACATGGCAAAAGTTGTGCAGGTTGTAGAGCCCACATGCATTGATGAGGCTGTTGGAAATGTGTGTTGGGAGAAAGCTATGGATGAGGAGATGGATACATCATATGGAAATGAGACTTTGGATGCATTGAGACGCATACTGAGGTATGTGAGGTCTACTTTGCATTGTGGACAATTTTATGAAACTGGGACAGAGATATGTGTACGTGGGTACACAGATGCTGATTGGGCTGGTAGTATCTCAGATACAAGATCTACTAGTGGCTTCATGTTTTCTTTGGGGAGTGCTGCTGTGACTTGGAGCAGCAAGAAGCAGCCTACGGTTGCTCTATCCAGTACAGAGGCCGAGTACAGAGGTGCTGCTATGGCAACATGTGAGGTAGCTTGGTTGAGAAAGCTACTTGCAGATTTGGGTCTATCAGTGGATAGACAAGTTGTCATTTTCTGTGACAACATTAGCAGTATACAGTTGGCTAGGAATCTAGTTTTTCATGCTCGCACGAAGCATATAGAGGTCCACTACCATTTTGTCAGAGAGAAGGTTTTGTTGGCAGGAGACGTTGACC
This sequence comes from Cibotium barometz, assembly GCF_041138505.1. Lineage (NCBI taxonomy): Eukaryota > Viridiplantae > Streptophyta > Polypodiopsida > Cyatheales > Cibotiaceae > Cibotium > Cibotium barometz. Next base: position 11,121,531 of record NC_141077.1, on the reverse strand, counting down.
TTGCTTATGTCAGCACACAGGATCAGGTCGCTGATAGCTTCACCAAAGCATTGGGTACAGAGAAGCTCCGTAGATTCAGGGCTTCGCTTGGTGTACATGAGATGGAGTTGAGCTCGAGGTGGAGTGTTGAGATATCGAGCTCATCTAGTGAGGCGGTGGACACTGATGACCCACTTGGGGGATAGGCTCCACACTTACACCACTGGCATGGTTGGTGAGATCATGGGTGATATGCGGCCAGTGGGATGATAGGCTGTGTGACAGCCATTCTAGAGATTGGCATAGTTATAGCGCCAGCTCATTTAGTTGGGTTCACACTATAGAGAATCCTAGTATGTATTTGGTTGAGTACCTTTTCATATGGTGTACTCCTATCTTTGTATATGGTGTGTTGAGTGTTGTGTGAAGAAGAAGAAGATTTTCAGCCTCTCACCTTATGTGTTCTCTTTTAGGGTTCTCTTTTAGGGTAAATTTCCCAATCTTTTCTTGAGTCAAGTCTCATCACCCTTGGAAAACGGGATGAACTTGAACTCTCAAAGGACAAAGGAAAAAATTCTAAGTCCCGAGTTAAAATCCTTTTCTTGAGTCAAGTCTCATCACCCTTGGAAAACGGGATGAGCTTGTAGAATCAGAGTACTGATAACATAACATACTTTCTTGTTCACAAAGCCTCAGGACTTTTAGGTTTTTCAATACTATACAAGCATCCTCATCTTTTGTAGTACACCGAAAGAATGCTCCTATCAATCATGTCTCATGTGAAGAACCGGATGGTGCTCGGCTCGGGTGTGAAGCTTGAGGATCCTCCACTAGACATGTTAGAATTCCAAAGACAATGTGCTAAGTCTCCTTGGGATGCTGCAACAGTTGCACTGGGAGGGTTGGCCCACGATGGCGAGCAAGGTACCAATTGTGAGGTTGGAGTGTCCCAAATGTCAGAGGAAGAGAGTAACCTTCCGAGGGCGAAAGTGTTGAAGTATGCACATGTGGAAGCATAAACAAGGAAAGAGAGAGTGCAAAGGAGAGAGAGAGAGAGGGAGAGCTTGTTGACAAGATCACCTTTTATTATAGCATGAAGCTTTTACAATGGCAATAGCGAGCAAGAGAGTGTTGCAATTGTGCTAGGATTGGATGACTAAAGTCAATATGAGGAGGCCCCCTATATAGTGATGCAGGGAAGCTGGATGACTGCATGTAGAGCTGGCCGACAGCCTCACGACCTACTAAAAGGAGAATAAATGGATAAAACCCAATAAATAGGCATGGCCCCAAAACACTGAGATTCACAATATTCTAACACCCCCTTTGCAGCTCATAGTGTGCAAGAGTCTGAAGAAGATAATCTGATGAAGATGCAATCATGGACCCTCCAGTACTGCAGATACCGGAATCACTTCGGAGAGAGCACCCACCAACCTATTTCCTCGAAACACAATGCCAACACGAACAACAACTAAATTTTCTTGGCTCCGAATTCCCACACCAGTGTGTAGTGAACTCCAAGAATAAAATGATGAGATGGTGGACACACTGTGCCCATAATTGTCACAGGCGGACACATGAATACAGAAAACTAGTGGCCCCAAATCACAGCATACATTCAACATCTATCACAACGTGAGCTCATATGAATCAATACATCTGTCAGGCATCATAAACATATACATCTTGAAACCACATAAGATAATCTTGCACATGATACAACACTAGGGGCTGAAGATGTGGCATCCCCCCCCCCCCCACCCCCCCGCGCAGAGGTATCTTTATTACCAATAGAGTGATCTCTTGTACAAGATGCGGGTGCTTGGGAGTTGCACTCCTCTGCCAGCTCCAGATTTATCCAAATCTGTGGGAAAAAAAGTAATACAAGCTCTCGGTCTCCAACTAGAACAAAGCAGTCACCAACTGCTCAATAAAGGAAGCAAACCCTCGGTCACCAACCAAGGCCAAAGCAGTCACCAACTGCCAAGCCCAACTAGGGCCAAACAGTCACCAACTGCTCCCTTGGTTTCACGGCTGATCCAAATACTGTACTCACTAGAGCAATTTCCCTTGCATGAGTCCAGTTAACTCACTAGGGTCACCAACCCTTGCATGAGTGCATAAATTCAGTAGTCACAATCACCAACTCATAGTCACAGGGAACGGAAGGGACGGTAGCTTGGGACGTTGTCTCGGGACGCGTCAGAACGGGGACGGAAGGGGATGGTCGGACGTCCCCTTGGAGGCGTCCCTCACAAGGGATGGGGGACAGGGACGGCTGCTGGCAGGGAACGTTGTGGGGGACGGACCTGTGGGGGGTTGGCAGGGAGCCGTTGTGCCTTGCAACGGTCATTTTTTTGCCCGTTTTCTAGCAGTTTTTGGCTGTTTAGGTGGCCGTTTGGGGACGCCTTCCCCTCTTGCCACTTGGGCCTTGAGGCTTGGGCCTTGGCCCTTGCCTGTCTCTCTTGCCTTGGCCTTTGAGGCTTGGCTGGTGGTCGTGGATCTGGAGGAGTTGCAGTTCTTTTTAGAGAGGAGCTTCAGCCACTCATCCATGTTATGCGCCGTGATGAGAGCGCGAGGTACATGTGGGTCAGAGTGAGGGCAGATGAGGGTAGACCCCTATACATTGCTATATGTTACTTTCCACCCAGCACATCTCATTATGTAGCGCCCAAGGAGCAATCTCCATATATGATTCTAGATGAGGACATATGGGAGTTCTCCAGAGAGGGAGATGTTATCATACTTGGGGACTTTAATGCTTGAACGGCTCAGTACCAAACCTCCTTCTTTGACACTTCGGAGGAGATGTTGAGAGAGATAGATGTGGAGGAGATGTGTTTGACTCGGTGATCACAGGATGAGGTGGAGTGTACTGAGTATGGGAGATACCTCTTGGAGATGGGGACTGCACATGGGCTGGCCATTTTAAATGGCCTAGAGAGGTATCCACTTGCCAGTGGCTTTACTTGCTTTCCACACAGACATGGGGCCAGCACAGTGGATTATGTTCTAGCCTCGCCAACCTTCATCCTGAGTATCTTGGATTTTGCGATTGGCCCCAGGCCCATCGGAGTTACGGTGGATCATGCACTTCTCTCCTTTACGGTGGATTTCCACGACAGTACCCGCCATGTTGGGCAATCCTCCTATCACCCGAGATATACGTTCTGTAGAGAGACTGATGGAGTATACACCGCAGAGATCTACAGCTTGTTGAGTGCAGAGGATCCACAGAGGCCATTAGCAGAGCTCACACAGATCCTGACAGAGGCTTTACATACAGCTGCAGCAGCGACGGCCTTCCCACACACGCAGCCCACAGTACGACCACGTCCTGGGAGCATGCCCCAGAATAGTTGGTATGATGATGACTGTAGGGAGCTCAGAGCCCGGCTACAGAGAGAGGTGGCCACAGGTGTTACTACATATAGACAGTCACGCATCATCTTCCGATCCCTCATTCGGCGGAAGAAGAGAGCATTCTTAGCTCGGCTGGAGAGAGACATCTATCAGTTGTTTTTGAGTCAGGATTCTGGGGAGGCCTGGAGATTGCTTAGGGAGCACCCCCCGCCTCCGGCCATTACCTCTCCAGATACATGGGGCGAATATGCAGCCTCCCTCTACACAGTACCATGGCAGCCACCACTACCGACCCTCCAGAGCCTTGTCCACCCACTTCTACCTTCTTCACAGCAGAGATGGTGAGGAGGGCCATCAACAGGGAGGGCACAGGATCATGAGGGCATTGTAGCCGAGCATTTCATACATGCTAGAGATATGATTGTAGACTTGCTAGCTCTCATGTTTAATAGAGCCATGTGTGAGGGGTTTCCTGGGACTTGGAGTACTTCCACGATTGTGCCGGTACTCAAGTCTGGAGATCCGAGCCTGCCGACTAACTACCGCACCATTATGATTGGTCACTCGCTGGCCAAGCTCTGTGCCTCTATTCTTGAGCAGGAGTTGAGTAGATGGGCTCAGGGACAAGGGGTCCAAGCTCAGGGACAAGGGGTCCGAGCTCAGGGACAGGCTGGTTTTAGGAGGAGATTCTCTACTTTGGATCATATCTTTACCCTCAGGGCTATCATTGAGGAGGGCAGAGCACATGGGAGGAGGATCTACTGTGGCTTTGTGGATTTCCGCAAGGCCTTTGACATAGTGCCCAGAGCTAGACTGATGCGCAGGCTGCAAGACTTGGGGGTTCCATGTGAGCTCATTTGGGGTATTATGGCACTTTATGAGACAGTAGTTGGGCAGGTGCGGACTTCAGAGGGTCTCTCCCAGCCAGTACACTCCACTATAGGGGTGAAACAGGGCTGCCCGCTCTCTCCGACTCTATTTGGACTATACATTGATGAGATCTCTGATTATATTGGGACACGAGAGGACAGAGGAGCCCAGTTGGCTGGCACTTGGATACCCCTGCTCTTATATGCTGATGATATTGTGCTTATAGCAGACTCATCAGAGGGTATGTAGAGGCACTTGGGTACTTTACATGCTTATGCACAGGACAGTGGGCTCTCAGTTAACCTTGGTAAGACCAAGGTTATGGTGTTTAACACTACAGCTCAGTAGGTTTGGAGATCAGCGCCTATTTTCACATATGGGCAGGAGACAGTGGAGTATGTTGACTCATACACATATCTTGGAGTGGTGTTCACTGGGCCCACATTTTCCATGAGGGGGGCAGCAGAGGCCAGATTGACTAGAGGATATGTAGCACTAGGAGGTCTAGAGAGGATGTGCTCACAGGTACAGTTTCAGGAGCCACGCACTAAGCTGTGGCTTTTTGACACGCTAGTCACATCGGCTATGCTATATGGAGTACAGATCTGGGTGCCTAGCCTAGATCATCACAGTCGATCAGGATGCACATACGATGGATATCGATGGAGAGACCGCTTGTGTCCATGATCTTCAGGATGATTCGGGCTAAGGCCTCGGTACCCCATGAGATTATTAGAGCCGAGATGGGAGCACCACTGATTGTAGTCGAGGCTCTTGCCAGATCAGTGTCCTTCATTCATAGCACCTGGGAGCTTCCCCGACACCGGTATGCACGACTTGCTTTAGAGTCCTCTCATCAGCTAGCCATGGACGGAGACACTTCATGTTGGTATGCGTAGATAGCATCCTGGTTTGACCTCCACGGGTTCAGTTTAGACAGACTTCCACCCTTCCAGTACTCTCTCGAGGCACCCTCTCTCACCTTGACACATTCTGAGATTAGTAGAGCCATCAGACAGGACCTCATTCAGTTGGACACTAGGAGGACATGGCTAGAGCCCTCACAGGAGTTGGGGACGAAGATGGCTTTCTATAGAGACCTCCGCACCACTGAGGATGGCTTTATACTTAGACCGAGCTACATGGATACCCATCTGTCTCATGGATTGAGGTGCACCATTGGGCAGATCCGCACCTCTTCACATCAGTTAGAGATAGAGACAGGTAGATTTAGAGGCATACCTCCAGGGGACAGGATTTGTCAGATTTGTTGGATAGAGCCAAAGACGGAGGAGCACTACATCGCTGCACAGCATATTATGAGATTCGAGGGCGCTACCATTGCCTTTTCAGAGAGGGATTTGGACCACTAGCTAGAGTCATGGACTATTGTGATCAACGATGCTTGGGTTTTTATCTCCTGGAGATCCGCAGGCTCAGAGAGTCCATTATCAGGAGAGCAGACGCCCGACTGGTAGGGAGTCCACACAGAGACAGATTACTGACTTCTTTAGAGGGACTACCCGGGAGGACACACAGCCGACAGCCCAGCAGTGGGCACCCCGTGGGACTCTAGTTGAGAGAGCTATCTAGTTGGGCAGATCTAGATGCCCGAGGGTTCGTGGATCCTCACATCCGAGACGGTGCCTACACCGGAGGATTTAGAGCATCATTGCGAGGCATCGGGCTCGTCCGACCAGGCATCTCACTATGGCAGATATCCAGGTCATCCGGCAGAGACCCATGCTAGAGCTCCTAGGATGATTACGACTCCAGCCATATACTGTTGTACTCATTGTCACTTTTGTACTCCCCCATATTCATGTATTCAGGTATCCATGTACTCATGTACCCCATTTTGACTAGTAGCATTAGCTTCCCCCCTACTGATGTATTGTGGGGCTCTCTTTTCTTTTCCAGACAGTGTATCAGATGTCACATGGTTGTAACTTTGGTCTCATAGGTCACTTTGGCCTTTTGAAGACGTTAATATAACATTTCATTTCATTTCATTTCTAGTCTCTTGAGTCTTGAGTCTTTGGCACTTTGCAAGTTTGCTCATTACTCAAGCCAGCCTCAAGCTTCAAGTGGCAAGCCACACTCTATGAGTGTATCTACTCTCTCTAGTCTCTTCCTCAAGCTTCTTCCAAGTTCCAAGTTCCAAGCCTCTCACACAAGGCCATAGTCACAGGGGACAGAAGGGACGACAGCTTGGGACGCCGGGACGCCGGGACGCCGTCTTGGGATGCATTAGAAATGGGGGACGGAAGGGGATGGTCGGCGGACGTCCCCTTGGAGGCGTCCCTCACAATGGACGGGGACGGCTGCTGGCAGGGAACGTTGTGGGGGAAGGACCTATGGGGGGACGGCAGGGAACTGTTGCGCCTTGTAACGGTCATTTTTTTTGCCCGTATGGGGGGATGGCAGGGAGCTGTTGCGCCCTGTAACGGTCGATTTTTTTGCCCGTTTTCTGGCCATTTCTGGCTGTTTAGGTGGCCGTTTAGGGACGCCGCCTCCTCTTGCCACTTGGGCCTTGGCCCTTGCCTCTCTCTCTCGCCTTGGCGTTTGAGGCTTGGCCCTTGCCTCTCTCTCTTGCCTATCTATATAAGAATAAGGCTACAAGGCTACAAGCACACACACACACACCTTCAAGCAACTCTCTCTCTCTCTAGTCTCTTGAGTCTTGAGTCTGACACTTTGCAAGTTTGCTCATTGCTCAAGCCTCAAGCTTCAAGCGGCAAGCCACACTCTATGAGTGTATCTACTCTCTCTAGTCTCTCTCCCTCAAGCTTCTTCCAACTTCCAAGTTCCAAGCCTCTCACACAAGGCTCTACTCTCTAGACTCTCTCTCTCTCTCACCTCTCCCTCAAGCCTCTTGAGTCTTCCAACTTCCAAGCCGCTAGGTTCTCACACAAGCACTCTAGTCTCTAGTCTCTCTCCCTCAAGGCTCAAGGCTCTCTCTCTCTCAAAGCTCAAGGCTCAAGCCATCTTCAACTATGGCATCCTCCTCACGTGCCAAGGCTTCCCGTAGAAGGATGATGGGATGGACATGGTGGGGAGGAGGTTAACTACACCCCATCCGCTCATGGAGGCGGTTCTCGGCCATGGGCATGCAAGCTTTGCCCGTACCGGCGAACGGGTGGCGTCGACAAAGTGCGAGCCCACCTTTTGCATGAGAGTGGGCATGTGGTGCGGTTTTGCACGAATGTCACGCCCGAAAAGAGATGGAAACTTCTTGACAAGCTTGCCGTCTACGAGGTGGTCGAAGCAGCAAGAAGGACACCACGAGTGGCCGTGGATCTCGCGACGATGGGGAGACGAACTCAAGCCTCTACGATGGAGTCATGTGGTGGATCGGGATCATGCACGCCATCCATCCATGATGCCGGCACCCTCCATCTCCACGGCCTCTCAACCCTTGTGTGGCCCATGGCGATAATCTACACTTGGGGAGAATTGGAACCCCAAGTTGAAGGAGGAGGTGGATATGGCAGTGGCCCGCTTCTTCTTCCACGACCACATTGCCTTTCAAGCGGCTAGGTAAGTGCAATCGATCATTGCCAATTGATCATTCATGTTTTCATCATATTAGTCCCCTTCTCATTAGTAAATTGCTTTCTTGAATCGGTCGGAATACTTCAAGGTCATGGTTAAGAAGATCAGGGAGTATGGCTCAACCTATACGCTCCCCTCATCCGAGAACTTGGGCACTACATTGCTCGAGATGGAGAAGTGCATTGTAGAGCAAGTGGCCGACAACACAAAGCGGCAATGGGAGAGGAACGGAGTCTCCCTCATTGTGAATGGATGGAGCGACACCCGCCCGCAAGAGGAGTATTCATGGCGTGGTTGCATTTTCCCGTGGAGAGATGTACTTCATCTCATCTCATGATGCATTCGGCACCGGGAAGAGCGTGGATATGCTTGTGGCGGAGTGTGTAAGCCCAGCGAGGCGTGCAGTGATGACAGACTCAACTACATGTCCAAGAGATAAAAATATAAAGAGAGAGGGGAGAGAGAAAAGGGAATGGGGATCTTGCACAGTACACCACATTGAGCGAGGAACAGGCCCCGCTCCCTTTCAGGAATTTATTCAGGAACAATCCACGGGAACGCTGGCCAGGATCAATACAATCAATGAATGCAAAACAAACAAATATGCCGATGTAGGATATCCAAGTTGATGTCGACGCACAAGATCTCTGATGTCCAGCACACCACGGGAATGACCCACAAGTACCTCTCACCGGGCTAGTACCAGATCCAATATCCAAATCCAATGGATCCCAAGTCCAATGAATCCAAATCCAAGTCCAAGTCCAAGTCCAAAATCCAAGCTCCATGTCTAAGCTCTGTGTTCCATGTTCACGTCCAAGCTTCATTCCCAAGCTCTATGTCCAAGTTCTTCATGTCTATGCTCAAGTTCAAGCTTCCATGTCTAAGCTCTAAATCCACTCGCTCATCCCATGAATAATCCTCACAATTCCTATAGCCTTGTCGATGATGAAAACCCTAGAGAAGCTCTTTCTGGAAAGAAAATTGATATAAAACCTGTTTTAATGGTTTTTGGGCAATCAAAACCTCCAAAAAGTAGTTTTTAGGGTTTTTGAGCAATTTTAGGGTTTTTGAAAATTTTAGTCCGTACAGTCCGTACAACTGTACGGATCTGTACAGTTGCACAGAATGATGGTGACGTGGCACTGCAGTTGCTGGAGGCGCTTTGAAATCAACAGGTAGCGATGAAAAACTCCATGATTTGGTTCATAGATGATGATGAAAAAGATAACCTCCATGCTTGAATAAAGATGGCAATGCGATGAAGAGGTTCTTCTTCAACTTGATGCTCAAGAGAGGCTCATGCTTCTTTTATACTTGGGGAAGCCTTGCTTTTTGCCAAAAAGTAATGCTTTTGTTTTGCTTTTGTCTTTTTATTAAATATTACTAATAACAGCCAAAGTTCTTGACTTGTGCCTTTACAACTTCAGGGCCTTGCTTTTTGGCCCTAGAGCTGCTTTTTGAGAAAGCGGCTTTTAGCCTTTTGGTCTAGTTTAGTCTCCTCTTTCCAATGGTGCCCTTGGCTCGTGGATCAATCCTGTTTGACTTTTTGCTTTTTCTTGCTTTTTGACCAAGAATGGTGCTTTTTCTTAATCAATCCTTATGGACCCTGTCCCCACGTCTTCTTCCACCTGTCTGGTGTCCGGGCATGGATTTCATTATGTGAAATAGAGCTAGGAGGGCCAAATAGTTACATTCCCTCCCTCTTACATCGCAGTTGTCCTCAACTGCGGACTACAAGTGTTTCAAGCACATCCATATGTTCCATGTATATCCGTGTGTTCCAAGTACAGGAAGTACTTCCATATGTTTGAAGGTACTAGCTCCATTTGGTGATCTTGTGCATCTGGTCTTTCCCCATATCTGTGGTGTCATCTGCTCATCTAGCAATATCTCAATGCCTTTTCTTTGACGGATGTCCTTGTTCTTGATGGTACATCTTCATGGCCTGTCACATGTGTTAGATAAAATAAATGCAGACTTACCTCCTGCAAAAACTAGACACAAGCTAGTCAACAAACAAGTATGTATCATTCGCGTCTATTGGGTATTCTAGGTACTGGCGAGGTAGTTTGGAGCCCAGTGGACTATCACATGCCATAAATCCAAACATTGCCCATACATCAAAAACAACACACAAAGTCAAAGAAATTCAAACATACATCAGTATGCAATGCACAAGTAATGATCCTCCTGTTCATGGATTGTCCTGTCTGGTTGCATCGAAACCGTGCTGAGCCATCTGGTCACTAGGACCGCTCAGACTTTTCCTCAAGGCCATTTGATCATTGGGACCGCAGTCATCTGGGCCATTTGGTTGCAATGACCACGCGACTACAAAATCCAATAGTCATTTGGGCCATCTGTCAATGACCGCCCGACTGCGAAGTCCAATATATCTAGCATCGTTGTCGTCCAATGGGTCATCTGGCATCGTTGCCTCCCATATACAATGTCACGATTGTGACTAACTCTCTAAATCTCTCCCTAATTACTCCTTAATCCCTAATTAACTGTAAAGACACGTGTGAAGGGTCACACCCTTGCACATGGGTCACTATCAAAAGACATGTCTATTTATTAAAAGACACATTCCTAAGTCCAAAGGACATAACCATTGATGCAAGAGCCACACCCCTTCCCAGGGACGTGTCTCTTCAGTTGTACCCTTTTAGCCTCTATTCAAGAAAGGCTCCCCGTCTCAATGCAATCACTTAGTCTTTTCCTGCAGTATTTGTCTTATGTTCATTAATTAAGTCTTAATCATGTTAATAAAGCTATAAAAGCTTTATAGTGGTATCAAAGCAAACTTTTTCCGCCCTCAACATGCCCAAACCTTAACCCTAACCCTAATCCTAAAATCAGTCCGCCCAAACCCTAAAATTGGGTGTAGCAAGTGTTGAATGGAAGAGCAGGAAAGAATGCCCCATCAAATTCAGCTCCAAACTCCTGATTTTTGCTGATTAATTTTGGGCCAGCCATATGCAGGAAACTCTTGAATAAAGGCAAGACAAGAAGCAACCCTTCAATCCGGAGGCTTACCTCTTCAGCGGCACCCTTTCATGGACATGCACCCCTCCCATGAGTACTCGTATCCCTTCGTGGATATTCCTCCAGTCGGCTGCCGTTGAGAAGCGCACGTTGATTTGCTGATTTTTTATTTAAAAAAAAAGGCAAACACACATCATACCCACACCTAAAGGATATGCCTCTAAGGCTTTAATTGCCACGTATACAAAAAAAAAAAAACATAATAAACAAAACCCTCTCGAATCGGTGCCACCTATCTCAGGAATCGGCGCCAATGGCCGTTCTCTTGCATTTTTCAGCCACCCTAGATGCTTAGCTGATCTTTTCGGACGATCAGCCACACTGGGACTGAGACACGGCCCAGACTCCGTAAGGAGGCAGCAGTGGGGAATATTGGACAATGGGCGAGTGCCAGCCTGCAGCCGTCCCTCTTCTCCACAGATTCAGTACTCCTCAGCCCCCTTCATCGTTTGCTGCCTGCTGTCCACTCCCGTTGCTTGGACCAGCTGCTTGTAGTTGCAGATTTTCGTTGTATTACGGGCAACCATCTCCTTGGTGCTTCTCCTATAGCAACAATATTATTTATGGCAATCCTCTTTAGGTGTGATTTTTCCATTTTATTGGGCATTAAAATCTCACATAAGGTGGAGTATTAGAATATCAGTAACCTTCCACTTCATTCTTTTGTGGGCTCTCCACTCATCAAGGACCAATATCACTTTTTACGGGTTTAAGAGCACCTCCCAGATCACGTGGACACACATTACTCTCTTCTCTCTGACGGCTTATGGCAGAGGAAACTTATGATTTCAGTTATTTACAGGATACACCCTCACAGTTCATAGTGCCCTCTCCTACCCGTGTTTCTCCACCAGTCTTAGCCCCTGTTCCAGTGAGTGTGCCCCCCTCTTTATAGCCCACTCATTACCGTGTTTAGATAGCCACACCGACTCCTCACCTCCGAGAGTTCTCTGTGTGGGTGATCCGTGTTCGTACTTCTGCACAGGATTTGGATCATTAGTGTTTTATACTCAAACGTCATCCTTATCCGGGCGCTATTCTTCCCGAGTGCAACATCATTTTTCATGAATATTGCACCATTTTTCATGAATATTACACTATTCACGGTGCGCCCTTCTACACCAGATTATACATCGTTGACACTAGTAGCTGCCCCTACCTTTGTACCTTCTTCTCCTGTAGCAGACTCTCGTGCGAGCCCAGTCCCAGAGGATCGCCCTCATTATACTGGATGGTCCATAGTCGCTTCACCAGCACGTAGCCTCTCCTCACAAGATTTACAGATGCCACACCCTCCAGCTGATGGTTCTTACTAGAGCCCAGTGGCGTCATCAGCAGCAAAAACCCCCAGAGCCTCGTCATCGTGCAGCCTCTACATCAACATCTTCTCTCATGGCTGAACCTGTTGACACATCGGCTCCTCGAGAACGGCAGCAAGCTTTGCAGCAACTTCACCAGTAGTTCCAACAGCAACTCCAGGAGTCCATGGCATCCTTGGCTTCATAGATCCAACAGCTCCACACGGATCGCCACTCCCACACGAGTTCCGTACCAGCAGCAGATGTTTCAGCAACAGTACCAGCAGACGAAGATGTCATTCCTTCCGAGGTAGAAGTCGCGACCTTAAAACTCTTTATCGTCTTTTACAAGCCAGTAAAACAAAGAAATTGGAAATTAAACCCCCTGAATCTTATGGTGCATCTTAGACCAATGGCTCTACAAACTGCGGTTATACTTTGAAACCATGATTTCTGATTCCAAAAAGTGATTTTTTTGGTATCCCTCCTCAAAGACACTGCTTTATTGTGGTGCCAACGACGACAGCACGCCGGAAAATCGGTTACAATGTGGGAAAAATTCGAGCGGGTCCTCTGTAAGTAGTTCATACTTGCCAATGTCGATTTCCAAGCTCGTACTCGCTTACGCCATTTGGACCAAACTGGTTCCTTGGCCTCTTATATCTCCCAGTTCACCAACTTGATACTGGAGATTGACTCCTTGTCCCCAGCGGACGAACTCCATGCCTTCGTTGAAGGTCTTAACCCCACACTGCGTGCCTGTAACATGCGGAAGCTCTGGGAGTCTTCTTTCAGCCCTAAACACTCTTGGAAACCATCTGATGCAAAACGCAGATATAGAGAGAGAGTAGAGAGAGAGAGATATGGCTGGAAATTCAGTATATTCATATGGTACAAAAAGGTACTTGTCTGCAGCCCTAGGCTGCCTTGAAGAAAAGGTGATAACACCCAAAATTCTGTCCTTAACTAGGAGCCTAATGATCCACTCCATAAAGGAATGAATGACTCAATCTATGAGCACACTTTGCCTTTTATAGGGTTCTTGGACACTTGGTATACTGGCGGACTGCTGGTCGGCCAGCCATAAATGCCTTAAATGCTCCTCAGCGCTGCCCCGACTGGATCTCTTCCTTGATCATGATGCACCTGCTGCTGCCCTGTCCTCTGGTTAAGCCGACCAGTTCTGTGAGCAGCCGACAGCCTGTGTTTGCTTCTAACGCACTGTCAAGACACCCTCTTCATGCCCTCTAGGCCTTGCTCTGAGTCCACACTTGTCCTCTTCTGCATCTTGTGCTCAAAATCCTAACTCTATCTGGTTCATACTCTTTATCTGGCGACCTCTTCTGGACCAGCACTTGAGAATGTCCATGGCATTTATCATGCAATGACAGTGCCGATGTTCAGAAATATAGTCCTGTCGATCTTGCCGATGCTATACGTTACGCGCTAAGTGCGTTGCAGACATTAATTCTTGAAATTCGGCCTCTTCCGATCAAGCTAATGCCTTTCAGAAAGCCAATGGGTCTCGCATGAACCGAGATAGTCGAAGAGAATCTTCTGGCACTTCTACCGCCCGGCCTAATCCCCAATGGAATAATTCTCAACACCCTCGCCGATCAGAAGGATCGTCCTCTTTTCAGTCTCGACGTCCTCAGTCCTTCCAACCACACAGTTCGGATCGTAGACGGGACCAAGGACGTGACCAATCTCGCAATCCTCGTCCTTCCACTGTCCCTTTTGGACGGGATTAACAAAAGACAGGATTGTGCACAATTTTCAATGGACCTCATCGTTGGTTTGAGTGTCCCAAAAGACCAACCCATCGACAAAATTCTAATGTTGAACCCTCCACTTCCGAGGAGCAACCCCCAGTTTTGCTAACAAAGGAAAGTGTGCGGTTAATCACCATGCTATTGCACATGCTCCGGTGATCACCGCTACTGCCACAGCTCAATCTGCCTCTTCACCGTTACCCCAGCGGTCTACTTAGGTTTTGGTTCTTCAAGGTTCTATTTCCAATCACCCTATTTATGTGATCATTGATAGTGGGTGTTCTCATAACTTTGTGGGAACCACCCTGACCCAGAGATTGAAGATTCGAACTTCTCAAAGTGCTGTTATTTATGAAGTAGAGCTTGCCGATGGTTCCACATCCTTGTGTAACACCGTTGCCAAACACCTCTCCTTTCGAATTCAGCACTATTGTGACAAATTGGATTTCCAAGTCATGTCTTTGGCACATTATGATATGATTCTTGGTCAAGAATGGTTGTATCAATATGATCCCCTGATCAGTTTCTGGAACCATTCCATACAATTTGCTCAAAATGATATGCTTGTGGCACTTGAAGGCATTAGAGACCAACCTTCTACACTAACAACTCTTTCAGCTCTTCAAGCGAAATGGTGGGTCTGCAAGAGTGGTTGTTCCTCAGCACTTTTAATGGTCTATTCAGCCAAAAATCCTCCCGGGGACATGGATACAAAGGTGATGTACCTCAAGCAACCTTTCTTTGCTCCATACTTCGATCTTTTCCCTCAGGAGCTTCCTGCGGTTCTCCCACCTTAGCGACCAGTCGACCATGCTATTGATCTCCTTCCTAGCAGTGCTCCACCTACTCATGCTCCATATCGAGTTTCTTTTACGAAATCTCAGAAGATACAACGACAACTTACAGAACTTTTGGAGAAAGGACATATTTGACCAAGCAAAAGCCCTTTTGGAGCTCTAGTACTTTTAGTGAAAAAGAAGGATAAGCCTATGCGCCTTTGCATCGACTATCGTGCCCTTAATAAGTTGACTATCAAGAATAAGTATCCTCTTCCACGCATTGATGAATTGTTTGATCAATTGCTCCATGCAAAGGTCTTCTCCAAAATTGAACTTAAGTCTGGATATCATCAGATTCGCATTCGAAGGTGATGAATATAAGACAGCTTTTTGCACAAAATATGGTCATTACGAGTACCTGGTCATGCCATTGGGGTTAACCAATGCCCCTGCAACAAACTTGGTCATGCCATTCGGGTTAACCAATGCCCCTGCAACAAACCTGGTCATGCCATTCGGGTTAACCAATGCCCCTGCAACATTTATGAGTCTGATGAATGATCTTTTTCGTCCTTTTTTGGACAAGTTCGTTATTATCTATCTTGACGACATCTTGGTGTTTAGTTGTAATATGGAAGAACACAAGGCACATCTTAAGATTGTCTTCCAGGTGCTTTGTGACAATGCTCTTTACATTAATTCAATAAAAAGTGAATTCTTCAAAACATCCTTGGAGGACATGTTGTTTTAGCAGATGGTATTTCTGTGGATCCGAAGAAAATACAGGTTATTGTCAATTGGCCAACTCCCACAAACATCCATGATGCTCGTTCTTTCTTGGGACTTGCCAACTTCTATCACACAAAGGTTCATTGATTTTCAGAAATAGCTGCTCCTCTCATAGAACTTTTAAAGTCCGCTCCTGCATTCAAGTGGACTGAAGCCGCAACACAAGCTTTTGAAAGTTTAAAGATAACTTTGACAACAACTCCCGTCATGGCTATTCCTGACTCCCCTTTGATGATTATACGAATGCTTTTGATATTGTCATTGGTACCGTCTTGATGCAACAAGGACGTGCTATTGCATTTGACAGTCATAAGCACTATGCGATTCAAGTAAGATACCCAGTATACGACAAGGAATTTTCGGCTATTGTTCATGCCTATCGTGTGGATTCAATGGTGAAAACAGATCATCTTTGAAATACATCTTCACGCAGCCAGTTATGAATGCTAGGCAAGCGCGTTGGATCGAATTCTTAGCCAATTTTCATATGACAATTGAGTATGTTCCTGGTCTTACCAATGTGGTTGTGGATGCCCTCAGTCGTATGCCACCAGCTTCGGTCTTGGCTATTTCTACAGTTGAAATGGATATACCTCAAAGTTTCAAGGATTGTTATTCAAAGGATCGTGATTTTGGAAATGCATTTCGAATTCTCAATTCTCAGAATGCAACTCCTTCCGGATTGAAGATTTATGGAGCATATACATTAGTGGATGGTTTACTATACTATCAGGATCGTATTTGTGTACCTCATGATACTCATGTTCGAAGAGTCTTGGTGAAAGAACATCACGAGGTCACTTATGCTGCACACCCAGGCATCAACAAGACATATCATCTTTTGACGGCTACATACTATTGGCCTCAAATGAAGCAAGATGTTATTAAGTTTGTCACAGCATGTCTTTCGCGCCAACGTATGAAAGCTAGCAAACAAGTTCCAGCTGGTCTTCTTCAACCACTTCCAGGTCCCAATGAACGCTGGGAAAGTATTAGTCTGGATTTTATCACTTCATTGCCACGTTCTTTTAAAGGCAATACATAGATTCTTGTGGTGGTTGATAAATTTTCTAAGATGGCACATTTCATTCCGTGCAAGAAGTACCCCAGGCTTCGTATATTGCAATACTGTTCATACAGTATATCTTCAAACTTCATGGGTTGCTAAAATCTATAGTTTCTGATCGAGATCCAAAATTTATAGGACATTTTTGGACTTCTTTATTTAAGTCTCTTGGTACAAATTTATTCTTTAGCTCTGCTTATCATCCACAGACAGATGGACAAATGGAACGAGTTAATCAGATTGTGGAAGAAATGCTGCGTCATTATGTTCAGTCACGATTAGCTTCTTGGGAAGAATATTTACCTTTGGTGTAATTTGCTTATAATTTTATCATTCAGCTATTGGAATGAAACCTTTTCAAGCAGCTTATGGCCATACTTGTCAGAGTTGACACACGCGGAAGCATACACCAGATAGGAGAGAGAGAGAGAAGATTGATAGGCAAAGCGGCCTTTGAATATAGCAGTTTGAGTCAAATTACAATGATGATTGATGCATGTAAGGGAAATTTACGTATAAATATATGTATGTATGTATGTATATGTGTGTGTATACATGTATACATGTACATATACATTATACTATGTGCATGTAAATTGCATGTGTATGTGTATGCGTGCATACATACATATGTGTATGTGTGTGTGTGTGTGTGTGTGTGTGTGGAGTGCATAGTGGTGTGTGCGCGCGGCGCCTGCTCGACCTGCTCGCTCGGCTCGCTTGCTCCCTCATCCTGCTCGCCTGTTGCTCTGCTCGACCTGCTCGCCCCCTTCTGTGTGTGCACGTGTGGTGAGGCGCGTGGATCCTGGACTGTATCGGGCCTGCTTCCTGGACTGTGTCGCCCCTGCAGCCCTCATCGCGACCTTCTGGGGTCCCCTCTATGCGCACAGTTACACTGTCTTCTTATCGTGTATCAGCCCCTTTTCCTCTCTTCCGCGACCTGTGTGCGTCTGTAGGAGTGTGTGTGTGTGTGCGGCTGTGTGAATGTCCTTCTCTGCTGCATCCTCTGCCGTTATCTGCTGTACCACCCATTTCAGCGAATGTGCAGCCAACTCAAGTTAAGGAGATACCAACAAATCAAGCCACTCGAAATACTCAAAAGGAGAAAGAGAAAGGAAAAGCTAAAGTTATTCCACAAGTTGTTTCTTCTTTGGCCGTGCCTAATCAACCTAAGGATAAAGGAAAAGATAAAATATCTTCGGCTGAATGGAAAACTCCAAAAAAAGCTACTATGGTTCGTCGTGCTCCCATTCCTTCACGTAATTGGACTGCATCTGCCACTATTGCAGTCTTCCACTTCATCGACTATGCTTTCTAGAATATGGTCGGATGTAGTTCGAGGTGCTTCCTCGAGTATGGATGCCGATGTAAATGCTTTGGATATGTGTGTTGATACGAATATGCATGAGTCTCTCTTGATTCAGGGCGAGGGCTCTCTCCCTGATTCAGTTGTTGTTATGCAGCATTGATTTTGCTGGCTGTTCACTGTATATACCTTTGTACAGATTTGATGTTTGATGCTCCAATAAAATGTCTTTCGTACAATATTAGAGGACTTTGTGATCCTAGTAAATTTAGGTTGTTTTGGCACTATGTACATAAAATGCAACCTCATCTGGTGTGTGTGCAAGAACACAATCAGCATACCTTAGTGGGTCAATCAAGTCACTTTGCTAGTTATGATATATTTTATGCGGGCACTCAGCATTACTCGGGAGTTTTTATGCTTGTTAAGCATGATCTGCAACCAATGTTGGCCTACAATGATTCTGCTGGCAGATGGATGGTCATTCAATGTTCATTGTATGGACAAATTTATGAATTTGCAGCAGTTTATGCGCCGCAAAGCTCGGCTGACAGGGCAAATATATGGTCGCAAATGTTGGCTTATCCCTGGCTCCATAATGCATTCCTTTGTGGAGATTTTAATAATGCTCCATCTCCTGAATTTAATTCCACTGGAAGAACTCATATGCTTGGAGCTGAACGCAGAACATGGAATGATTTGCGCTCTTCCTGCAATATTTTGGATCTATGGCAGCATGTATTCCCTCGTCTGCAAGGGTTTACTTTTAATCACAATGCTTTTCCACATATCTGGACACGTCTGGATCGCTGGTACTTGTTACATGCAGACCAATACGATGATTTTGTTTGCAAGCTATGGATTGATCGTTCCATGTTACTCTCTGATCATTCTCCTTTATGGTTAGGCCTTTATTTTGATATGCCACAAGATGTTTCTATTCTTCGGAAACATAGGCTGTTGCTTTTAAACAACAGTTATCTTGTGCATGATTTCAAGGAAATGGTTTTGCAAGCCATTGAGCCTTTGCCCCTTCAAATGCATGAGGATATTGACATTGCTTGGTTTCAATTTGTTCAGCGCATGCAGGCTGTGATCTGTGATTATGGTTGTTATTACATGGCCGACTTGCGGGATCGGATCTTGCAGGCTAAAGAAACATGTCAATCTATGGCTGATCTTGCTCAGTTTCGGGTTTTAAATACCAATGAACAAGAATCTTTAATGCAGGCTAAGCATTTCCTCATGCTAAATGATCAGAGAAAATTGCAAAAATGGTTGACACGTTCGCGACATCGAGCTATCATAGATAAGGGTTGCTCTTCCAAAGATTTTTTCAAAAATCTACATGCTTCAAGACAAAAGGAATGCATCAGAAGGGTGAAAAAATCTGATGGTCAATGGGCTCATTCTTTATCGGAGCTCTCGTATATTGCTAGTCAGCATTTTGCAGCTCTTTTTGCTAAACCGCCAACTACTTCACCTGACATATTTAATGCTCGTTATGCTTTATTGCATCATGTTCGGCCCATTATTTCTCCACAGGATGCTTTGGAATTAGAATCTCCGTTCACTGATATTGAACTTAAAGATGCTTTACGTTCAATGGGTCGATGGAAATCTCCCGGATGGGATGGATTGACAGTGGAATTTTTCCATGCTTTTTGGCCTCAGCTGGAACAATCATTGCTGTATATGATCAATGAAGCTTGGGCAAATGATGTACTACCATCTTCTTGGAAAGAAGGATTGGTTAAGCTTTTCCCTAAACGGGATCTTTGTGAAGCTTTTTCTGATTGGAGGCCCATTACTCTTATGCCGGTCATCTATAGGCTTCTGACTAAGATGTTGGCAAATCGTATTAAAGGATTTTTACATGATGGTTTGCATCCTGCGCAATATGGTTTTGTGTCTCGGAGGCAAATCAATGATAATTTGGCTAATGCTTATATTGCCATTGAATATGCCAAATACACTAAGCAGGATGTACTCATTTTGCAGGTTGATATCGAGAAAGCTTTTGATTCCGTGCATTGGGACTATATAGCTATGACTATGAGTTATCTTGGTTTCGGTGCGAAGTGGCAAAATATTGTGTATTGGCTCTATAATGACAGTGATGCTTCTTTGATTTTGAGCTCTTCTCTTTCGGATCCTTGGAAATTGGGACGTTCAGTTCGCCAGGGTTGTCCGCTTAGTTCCTTGTTGTTTGCTATTGCCACGCATCCTTTTCTTTGCTGCTTGGATTTTTTGCAAGCCACTGATGAATTGCATGGCTTACAGCTTCCTGCTGGGCATACTTTCCTGGCTCAGGCTTATGCTGATGATTCTTTTTTTATGCCCAAGAATACGCAACAAGGTCTTCAGAGATTAATGGAGGCTTTGGAACTTTTTGGTCTGGCTGCTGGTTTGAAAGTGAATTTCCGTAAGTCTACCTTGCTTGCGCTTAACGTACAGCAATGGCATCATGTATTGTGGCCCGGCGGAATACCTCCTGGTGGACATATCGTTCGTCATTTGGGTTACCCTTTGGGTTGGCAGCTGTCATCTTCACAAATGATTCAATGGGTTATGCTAAAATTGAATCGCAAAATTGATTATTGGCAGCTTTCCACTTGGCCTCTTCATGTACGTCTCAGGATAGTGCAGGCTATTGTAATGGCTTACATACAGTTCTTTCTTCCATTGATTATGTGGAGGAAAGCTGATATAGATCGGTTTATGTCTCTGGCAATGGCAATTGTGTGGAAAACTCAACATCGTAAAAAGGGTCTTCGTCTTTTGTCAATGCCGAAGATTTGTTCTCCAAAGATGCATGGTGGCTTGAACATATTGAATATTCATTTTCATGTGCTTGCTCGTAAATCCACTTTGCTGTTGGAATTTGTACAACAGCGCCGGCCATGGGCTATTATGTTGGGTCATATGTGTATGTATATGTCTTCACCGGCTTTTGGAAAGTGGACTGTTACGGACTGGGATGCAATTTTCAGCCATTTCGATGGAAAAATTGTCGGCTGCCCTCTTACATCTAAGTTAATTTTTGCCTGGAAACAGGTTACGCAATATCTTTTTTGGAATCCTAGGCTTAATGCGCAATCCTCTTCGCTTCGCCTTGAGAGTATTCATTGGTCAAAGGCTTTTGATGTACCCTTGGCTCTACGTGAGCCTAGGAAGGCATATTTCCTTTCAAAGAAAGGAGTTTATCTTATTGATGATGTTTTGGATGCTGGTGGCGCTTCTTGCTCCTTTTGAACCAATTGCAGATTTGGATCATTCTGATTGTTTGGTTGATTGGAGCCTTAGAAGAGAACAACCTGCACGAGGCCCTTTATCAATGGCTAAACTTTCGGTTCATTCGACATATCATCTCTTGTTGCCTGCCTCTTGGGTTCAAGAACATGCGAATCAGATTTGGCATCTTCATAAAAGTCAGGCTTGGTGGAAACAGCGGCTTCATTCTCTTTGGAAATGCAGTCTTCCTTTGAAAAGTAGAATTTTTTTATGGAGATGCTTGATTGGAGTCTTGCCAGTCGGCCTTTTCTTGCCAGTCGGCCTTTTCTTGGCTAGGCGACTTTTGGCACCTTCAACTTGTCATAGTTGTGGTGCTTCTCGAGAGACAGTCTTTCATCTTTTGTGTAGTTGTCCTCTGACTATTACTTTATTGGATCGGATTGCTGCACGTTTGAGAGCCCGCTTTCGACAGGCACCCTTTGGGAAATACTTTTGGATCTTCGGTCTTCTCCCTTCACCCCTTAGATCCTATAAAGTCTTCTTTGATTGGGTTCGCTACTGGGCTTTATGGACTACCTGGCAGTCTCGCAACAGGATAGTTTTTGCTGGGCCTCATTTGGATGCTTACTCATTCTTCCGTTCCTCTCTTCAGCAATCTTTATATGACTGTCTCTCTCTTCATGAGATTGACTCATCTCTGTATGCTCTTTTTACAGATTGCTTTTAGATGTTTAACTATGTTCACACTGAACATAGTGAACACTCTAGTAGTCTCCTTTGTATATGGTCTTTTTGGTGGGTTTTCCTCGTTTTGAGGTTTCCCACCTGTAATTAATGACATGAAGCTTTACAAAAAAAAAAAAGTATGTGTATGTGTGTATTCTTTTAAGGCTATCTAATTTGAGAAAATTTCAAAGGCAAAGCATCAATGTTTGTTTATCTCCCTAAGAGAAGTGGCGGACTCTCACTAGATTAAATGTGAAATACACTTATCCAAAAAGAGCCCATTCACTTTAGAGATGCACATTTCTAACACCCTCTCTACAGCTCATAGTGAACAGAAAAATGAAGAAGTGAGTTGCTAAAGATGCAACCATGGACCCTCCAGCACCGCGAATATTGGAATCACCTCGGAGTGAGCATTAGTCAACCTGAGTCCCCAAAAGCTGTAGACCACCATGATCAACAAAGAAATCACCATGAGTCGAAGAAGAAGCTTCGTCCATTATCCCATGTCTTGTAACCACGAACAATCAGCTGGAGACACATCTCAGCCAATAGCTCCTGCTAAACCAAGCTTTGGATAGTGCACATCCATAGCCCCGGTACCATAGAACCTGCCTTACCTGCCAGATTTCAACAAAATTGAGAGCTATAATCAACCCTCCTCCCTTCCACAAGCCATCTCTGGCTGGAGCACGTGGAAGGAGTCAGTAAGACTAGAAAGCCTCATTGGTGGGAACTGCCTTAGCCACCGTGGCCGAATAAGTATCCCCAAAATTAGAATCAGTATCTGAATCCCTCTCTGAATCCTTGCTCTTTTTAGGAAGCTTGTCTTTCGCCTGTGAGGATTTGTCCTTCTTCTGGGGACAATCCCTAGACAAATGACCTTTCTTACCACAAGAGAAACAACAGGATCGGGCTTTCTTCTTTGTGTTGACACTCGCAAGAGCCTGATCACCGGAACGAATAGAATGATTTCGTAACTTGTCTTGAGAGATAAGAACCATCTCTTCTTCCAAAAGAAGAGAACTCAAATTTTCAAAATCAAGCTTGTCCTTAAAGATCTGGGATCTTAAAGCTCTGGCAACCATATCATACTCAGGAGGAAGCTTTGTAAGGATCAGTGCTGCAAGCTGAGAAGAGGTCAAAGCAACATTCATTGCCAGTAGCTGGTCATGAATACCCTTGGCCTTCATTAAGAAACCTTGCATAGATCCACCAGTTGGAAACTGAAGATTGTATAACTGACTTTGAAGAGTGACGGTCCGCATTGATGAATCCCTGGCATAGAGATACTCCAATCTGGACCAGACGGTGTGGGCGTTGGACAGTGTTTGCACAGCCGGAGATATCTCGGGGGAAAGACAACGCACAATTGCCGAAAGTGCCTTGGCGTCGCGATCATTCCAATCTTGGAGTTCCTCCTGAAACTCATCATCTTTGGCTTGAGTCCATCTACGAGTGCTGGCTAGAAGAGGACGTTCCGGCTGCTTCTTAGTGCCCTGAACGAGTTCCCATAGCCCCTTGTGAATGAACCATACCCGCATAAGTAGCTTCCAATGAGCATAGCTATCACCAGTCAACTTATCATCCTTGCAGGTGCAAGGCAGACTCATGCTTGCAAAACAAAAGACACACCACAAGCCTTTGAAATAAACTTGTGTTGCTAGAGAGGAGTGAGAGAGGTGCGTGGGAACAAAGCTCACAAAGGGGTTGCCGCTGCCAAAAAATGGTCACGCCACGCCACCGAAGACCTTGCGTTGCATGGGAACAATCACCAACAATAATTTAATTTATGATGGCTGCAGTTTAACGATTGGGAGGCCACGTCACTTCTTGTTTTGCTCCTCACACCCGTCTGGACCAGGCAGCACCCACTGTAATCAGAAACGCAACACCAGTCGCCGTCGACCACATTGCCAGCCAAGGTGTCGCCCCAGTCCCTCCTCACCTTGTCTACAACACCGCCGAAGTACAGCACAGTCCCTCGCCTGACAGCGAAGCCGAAGTACAACAGCAGTACACCACCTTTCACGGTCGCCGCCAATACAGCACGCAAGCAAAAAACGTAGCTCTTGTTCTCAACTGTGCCTACCTGCGCTTGAGGATCACTGAGCCAGAAGCTCTGATACCATGTGAGAGTTGACACACGCGGAAGCATACACCAGATAGGAGAGAGAGAGAGAGAGAAGATTGATAGGCAAAGCGGCCTTTGAATATAGCAGTTTGAGTCAAATTACAATGATGATTGATGCATGCGTATATATCTCCCTAAGAGAAGTAGCCGACTCTCACTAGAATTAATGTGAAATACACTTATCCAAAAAGAGCCCATTCACTTTAGAGATGCACATTTCTAACTCCCCTTGTTCTTGCCAACTATGTTCTTCAACATAAAGTGGCTTTAGCAGACTAACTCATTCAAGAAATGCAAGATATTATGTGACAGATTAAGGATAAGATGGTCAGCGTACAAGAGCGATATCAGCGCACAGCTAATAAGCATCGTCGTCACATTGAATTTCAAGAAGGAGACTTGGTATTATTATATATTGCCCCTCATCGATACAAGACAGTGAAATCAGTCTTTCCAAAGCTTCGTCCAAGATATTATGGACCCTTTCGTATTATTAAGAAGAACTCATCTCTCAGTTATAAGTTGAAATTACCGCCTTCTTGGGGTAGAATTCATCTAACTTTCCATATTTCTTGGCTCAAGAAGTTTGTGGACGGTGATTTTTCAGTTTTAGATGTTTTGGATATGTTCCAGAAATCGAAGATGAACACATACTCTTTATTCCAGAAATCGAAGATGTTCCAGAAATCGAAGATGAACACATACTCTTTATTCCAGAGACAATTCTTGATGTCAGACAGAAAGAAACACGACATAAGCTCACTATAGAATTTTTGGTTAAATGGAGAGATCTTGATGATTCTGACTCTACTTGGCAAAGTAATGAAGACTTACAAGAATATCCAGAACTTCTTCGGGAATTCTTTCAAAGACAACCATCTCTTCTTAGCCAGAGTCTTATTTTAAGTGGGAGGAAATGTCACGATTGTGACTTACTCTCTTAATCCCTCTCTAATTACTCAATCTCTAATTAACTGTAAAGACACCTGTGAAAGGACATGTCTATTCATTAAAAGACACACCCCTAAGTCCAAAGGACATAACCATTGATTGAAGAGCCACATCCCTTCCCGGGGATGTGCCTCTTCAATTGTACCCTTTCGGCCTCTATTTAAGAAAGCCCTCCGTCTCAATGCAATCACTCAGTCTTTTCCTGTCGTATTTGTCTTATGTTCATTAATTAAGTCTTAATCATGTTAATAAAGCTATAAAAGCTTTACATACAAATCTTGCTCCTTGGGCTTTCTGGCATCGTTGCCACCCAAACTAGAGCATGTCCAAATAACCATTATAAGCAGAATAATGATCAATTCCAGTCCAATATATATACAGTGAAGAGGGCTAGTGTCACTAGTCTGGACATTTCCCAGTATGAAAGGGGTCTGGTGGACTCCAGGATGTCTAAATATTTGGAAAGTACAAGCTTTTGGAATGGGGGATTATCCTAGAATACAAAGGACTACACTCCTAAAATTTAGGAAAGTTGCTATTTTTGGCCTGACTCCGATGGAAATTCTGTTTGCGTCATTACATTTGGAATTGAGCAGATACCAAGAGTTGGCAAAGTGCCTATGACAGAATGTCTACTAGTTGGGATATTTTTAGAGGTAAAGATTATGGGAGAACCCATCTCTTAGATTGGGACATGTGGCAAGAAAGTGGATCAAAGTGAGACAAGTGGCCTCACACTTGTCACTCCAGCTATTGTGTGGCTCTCCACTTGTCATCATAGCCTTCTCTTTCCATTTTCACTCATGGGAGCCCCAAATCTATAAATTGGAGCCCTCTCATCTATAAATTGGAGCCCTCTCTCTTCATTAATGGAGGCTCGCTTACTGCACACTAGCCTCTACCACCGTTACAGGTTGCCCTAATGATGGCTGCTCTTCTCTCTCTCTCTCTCTCTCTCTCTCTCTCTCTCTCTCTTTTGAAGGCTTCCCATGAACTATACCAGCTGTTGGGGACTGTTTTGGAGGCTTCCATCATGAAGAAATACTGAAGGCAAGGTATTTTAATCACTTTATTATGATTTCCAGCCACTGTATCGACTGTACCAGCCATTGTACTTGTACCAGCCATTGTACTTGCTATACTAGCCACTATACCAATTGTACCAGCTACTATAACTACTATACCAGCTGTTGTACCTTCTGTACTAGCATTTGTACTTGCTGTACCTACAATACCAGCCATTGTACCGGCTGTACCAGCCACTGTACTTACTATACCAGCCATTGTACTTGTACCGGCTGAATGGAGAGTTGTACTTGTTGTACCAGCTCTATTGTATGAAGACCTGTGGTTTTTGGGGAAGAATCAGTACCCACACGGAGGTATATGGATTATATTGTTGGCTCGGCATTTCTACAGCATGTGTTCCGGCTTGGTAGCCTCATGTTGGGCTGTGTTATGGCATTTGTGTATGGATAATCCGGCATCTCCCGTGGGGAGAGTAAGGCCCTCAAAGCTTGTACATGATATTATTCTCCTTGGGTAATAAAATACTCGGCCCATTCCGGCCTCTATGCGGTGTCACATGTGTAAGCTCCATTTTCAGCATTTGTGGATGTTTTGTCCAGCTTTATGTTTTATGCAAAGTGATGATGGATATGTGTTAAAACTGTGGCCATGTTTAAATGTTTTAATATGCATTGATGGTATCAACAAGTGTGCCAAAGGCCCTAGTCCCCCGGGCATCCGCGAGTTACATTGGTATCAGAGCATAGGCTTCCTTTTACCAATAAGGAAGAGAAAAGATCTCAAGTGGGGACCACACTTACCATCATTGCTATTAAGCATGGTCAGAGCCTATGAAGCAAGAGCATGAGCAATAGACAGCTTGGTCTAAGGATTTATGAATTCACAAAATTTATCTTGGAAGTATGGAGTTGGCTTTATGTGCACACGTTTAGCACTCTTTCCATATGGAGATATATCTCAAGATATCTTCAGGATATGGTGACGAGATATTTCTTTTGGCTTCATGACTAACCTGGCAAAGAAAAGCTAAGTATACTTTGAGTTTGCAAAGTTGGTGCTTTTGCTATTTACTATGAAGTGTTTTTGATGTTCACTAATCCTTGTATAACCATGCAAGGAGAAGGTGGTGTTGTTTGCCTTAAGATGGTTTAAAGGAAACATTGTTTATGGCTCCCTTTATTGGGATGGATTATATCTATGGAGATTTCTTTCTTGGACGAGATTTATATAGATATTGGGCTTCACAAGAAATTTCTATGGACAAATCTGTCCTAGTTTATAGAGAAGAAATATTTGGATATCTCATGGATATGATGCTTTTATGGATAAAAGTCCACCTCTACTCCAAGGTGTGTCGTTAGCACGGAGCATGTGGTAAGAGTTATGGTATACAGGTCTATGGATTCCTGGACTTCTTTTCTAGGGATTTGGATCATCCTCAGGTTTATGGATTATTCTTTTTGGCTCCCTTTATTTGGGATGCATTGGACATATGAAACTCATTGTTCACATACCTTGTTTAGTGCTCTCTTGTCCTACGTGCTCTCTCAAAGATTGTCTCTACCATGTGTGGGTGGAACAATAGAGAGTAGATGGAAGGGAATATGGGCACTTTAGAGGCTAGTGTCAAGCACAACATACCCTATGTAGTGTTCTCTTGAAGATTGTTTCTACCATGTATGGGTGGAACAATAGAGAGCAGATGAAAGGGAACATGGGCACTGAGAGGGTAGTGTGAGTTTGTGGCCGAAATGCCTATAAACTATGTGTAGCAGAAATGCTTATGGAACACCAAGCTATCTATGCCTACGAGTGCTTGTTTTATCTTGTTACTTGAGCCCATCTCTCATCCAAGGTGTGTGGTCAGAGTACCAACACGGAGTGCAAGTGGTAAAGGGACATGACGCGGTTGGCATGGACTTATGTCTATGCCAAGGGTCATGTGGACCGATGCCTTGTCGGCAGGAGTCTTATTTTGTCTCGCCCATTTACTTGGGACATGGATTATGATATCTAGACTTATGGGACTGATTTGTCTCGCCCATTTACTTGGGACATGATTATGATATCTGGACTTCTGGGACTGTTTTGTCCCGCCCATTTATTTGGGACATGGATTAAAAAAAAAAAAAGCCATATTAGAATTACTATCTCTCCATACAGAGGCCAAGAGGTTTATTACTCATCTCACTTTGCATGTGGGTTCATTGTGGGATTGTGAGAGGGCAATTCAATGAACACTCCATCATACACGTGGATTCGTATTGCGATTGTGGAGTGAGTGTTTCATTGTTTCCACACCATGCTTGTTGATCAGAGTTGGGATTGTATGGGAGAACATGGAAACTGTTGGGATTGGGAGAAAGGATTGCCAGAACTATGGAGAACCGCTTTTTTGTCACAATGGTTTGTCTCTTGAATGCCGTTTGTGTGCATAGCACATGTTTCTGTGCGAGGCACTAGTTTCTTGTGCATGGCACTTATTTAAGTGTCTTAGCACTTGGTTGGTGATTTTCATTGGCATATGATTATCTCATTGATATTGGTGATTGAGACACAATTGGCTCTTGTGCCTCTGTCTAGCATATCTTCCATGGAATTCTCGCCCACTTATTTTGGGACATGATTTTGATATTGGTATTATGTAGATTTATTTAGTCTCACCCATTTCATTGGGACATGGATTCTTCAGTTATATTGGATTTTTGAGATTGTTTTGTCTCGCCCACTTAATGAGACATGATTATATCTTGAATATATGGCTTGAAGCTTAAAGTTGCGGACAACTTTTAAGAAGCTGGGGAGGATGTCACCAGCCTAGACATTTCCCAGTATGAAAGGGGTGTGGTGGACTCCACGATGTCTAAATATTTGGAAAGTACAAGCTTTGGGAATGAGGGATTATCCTAGAATACAAAGGACCACACTCCTAAAATTTAGGAGAGTTGCTATTTTTGGCCGGACTCTGATGGAAATTTTGTTCGTGTCATTACATCTGGAATTGAGCAGATACCAGGAGTTGGCAAAGTGCCTATGACAGAATGTCTACTAGTTGGGATATTTTTAGAGGTAAAAATTATGGGAGAACCCATCTCTTAGATTGGGACATGTGGCAGAAAGTGGATCAAAATGAGACCGTGGCCTCACACTTGTCACTCCAGCTATTGTGTGGCTCTCCACTTGTCACATCATAGCCTTCTCTTTCCATTTTCACTCATGGGAGCCCCAAATCGATAAATTGGAGCCCTCTCTCTTCATTAATGGAGGCTCACTTGCTGCACACTAGCCTCTACCACCATTACAGGCTGCCCTAATGATGGCTACTCTCTCTCTCTCTCTCTCTCTCTCTTTCTCTCTTGAAGGCTGCCCATGAACTATACCGGCTGTTGGGGACTGTTTTGGAGGCTTCCATCATGAAGAAATATTGAAGGCAAGGTATTTAATCACTTTATTATGATTTCCAGCCACTGTACTTGTTGTACCAGCCACTATACTTGTTGTACCAGCCACTATACCGGCTGTACCAGCCATTGCACTTCGTGTACCAGCCACTATACCAGCTGTACCAGCCACTGTAATTACTGTACCAGCATTTGTACTTGCTGTACCTACAGTACCAGCCATTGTACCGGTTGTACTAGCCACTGTACTTGTTGTACCAACCATTGTACTTGTTGTACCGGCTGAATGGAGAGTTGTACTTGCTGTACCAGCTCTATTGCATGAAGACCCATGGTTTTTGGGGTAGAATCAGTACCCACACGGAGGTATATGGATTATATTATTGGCTCGGCATTTCTACAGCTTGTGCTCCGGGTTGGTAGCCTCGTGTTGGGTTGTGTTATGGCATTTGTATATGGATAATCCGGCATCTCCCGTGGGGAGAGTAAGGCCCTCAAAGCTTATACATGATATTATTCTCCTTGGGTAATAAAATACTCCAAGGGGGGGTCGGCCAATTCCGGCCTCTATGCGGTGTCACTTGTGCAAGCTCCATTTTCAGCATTTGTGGATGTATTGTCCAGCTTTATGTTTTATGCAAAGTGATGATGGATATGTGTTAAAGCTGTGGCCATGTTTAAATGTTTTAATATTCATTGATGGTATCAAGAAGTGTGCCAAAGGCCCTAGTCCCCCGGGCATCCGCGAGTTACAACTAGAAGTATGATCTCTCCCTCTTGAATCTGTCTTGATCGAAAGACGTCCATTGATGGTATCAACAAGTGTGCCAAAGGCCCTAGTCCCCCCGGGCATCCGCGAGTTACAGCTAGAAGTATGATCTCTCCCTCTTGAATCTGTCTTGATCGAAAGACGTCCATATCTGTACTTCAAATACATCTCGACCAACCACTTCCTCGATGCGAAGTATATCTGGATAGTCCTAGAAGCACTCCTATGGCATCCGTTTTACATCCAACAGTGAATAATTCTTGAATTCCAAGAGGAACTTTCTGACCACTGTCTTTCCTCCTTTTTTCATAGAATGAAGCACAATCTGTTCTGGCTCTTCCATTACTTTGGCCTCAATTCCTTGTATTACACATGACCTAGGTTTGTATCATAAGAAAACCCTTCTCGATGACATAAAAAGTCACCAAATTTCTATTCTGCAATCTGTTCCAAAACATCTTTGAAATCCTCTTTGGTAGCATAAGGATCCTTCATCAAAGTGAAATCCATATGGTAACCCATAGAAACCGCATGGCTCAAGGGTCTCCGAGATAATGCATCTGCTTCCTTGTTGGCTTTGACATTCATCGGCCACAACATGGCCTGCTTGGTTCAAGATCGCTCCAATGCAATCTCATCATGTTCAACTACAAAAAAGGTCTAGAATATCCAACACTGGTCCTTTGCTAACATAAAGTCTCAATGCTTCAAAAGGATTCTGTTTCAGCTTTGGTCCACAAAGATCCCATGGCTTTATTTGTCAAAACATGCAATGGGCTAAGCACCATTGCAAACCATGTGTCGAACTTCCTGGCATGATGTCAATCTGATGTTCTTCTGATCTCTTTGGCTTCTTTGCCTTCCTTTCCCTTACCTGTCTTGAAGAAACTGCATCTGAAAGAGTAGGCCTAGGAGTAGCTTCCTTGTCTCCTCCATGATAAATAGAGTGGGTAGCTCTAGATCCTTCTGCAATGGTGACTCGAAAATAGGTTTTAGCAGCTTATCTCCTTCAGCTTCAGTGGTGAATCCTTGATGAAATTTGCAAACATTTCAGCTCTTCTTTGCTCCTATTCTCTTTTGGTTCTCCAAGAAATAAATTATTCGTCTCTGAGAGGTCGTCTGAACTGCTGAAAGTCATGGTACTCTTCTGATGTCATGGCCGCGGTTCCCATCAAGAATTTCTGTAACAACCTCATGCATGTTCCCTTCATGAGGCCCATGGTCTCCCTTTGCTTTGGGCATGGCTCTGTCACCCCATGAAAGTTTCTTCAGGAGAAATCATGCTCTGATACCATTGTAAGCCTAGCGTGGTGTGCAGTGACAGACGTGTCCAAGAGATAAAAATATAAAGAGAGAGGGGAGAGAGGAAAGGGAATGGGGATCTTGCACAGTACACCACATTGAGCGGGGAACATGCTCCGCCCCCTTTCAGGAATTTATTCAAGAACAATCCACGGGTAGGTTGGCCAGGATCAATATAATCAATGAATACAAAACAAACAAATATGCCGATGTAGGATATCCAAGTTGATGTCGACATCGACGCACAAGATCTCTGATGTCGAGCACACCACGGGGATGACCCACAAGTATCTCTCACCGGGCTAGTACTAGATCCAATATCCAAATCCAATGGATCCCAAGTCCAATGAATCCAAACCCAAGTCCAAGTCCAAAATCCAAGCTGCATGTCTAAGCTCTGTGTTCCATGTTCATGTCCAAGCTTCATTCCCAAGCTCTATGTCCAAGTTCTTCATGTCTATGCTCAAGTTCAAGCTTCCATGTCCAAGCTTTATGTTCCATGTCCAAGCTCTATGCCCAAGTTCCATGTCCAAGCTCTAAATCCACTCGCTCATCGCAGGAATAATCTCCACAATTCCTATAGCCTTGTTGATGATGAAAACCGTAGATAAGCTCTTTCTGGCAAGAAAATTGATATAAAACTTGTTTTAATGGTTTTCGGGCGATCAAAACCTCCAAAAAGCAATTTTTAGGGTTTTTGGAATTTTTAGGATTTTTGAAATTCTGTCCGTACAGTCCGTACAGCTATACAATTCCGTACAATCGCATGGAAAGATGGTGATGTGGCACTACAATGGCTGGAGGCATTCTGAAATCAGCGGGTAGCGATGAAAAACTCCATGATTTGGTTCATAGATGATGATGAAGAGGATAATCTCCACAGTTGAACAAAGATGACAACGCGATGAAGAGGTTCTTCTTCAACTTGATGCTCAAGAGAGGCTCATGCTTCTTTTATACTTGGGGAAGCCTTGCTTTTTGCTCAAAAGTAATGCTTTTGCTTTGCTTTTGTCTTTTTAATAAATATTACTAATAATAGCCAAAGTTCTTGATTTGTGCTTTTACAACTTCAGGGCCTTACTTTTTGGCCCTAGAGCTGCTTTTTGAGATTGCGGCTTTTAGCTTTTTGGTGTAGTTTAGTCTCCTCTTTCCAATGGTGGTCAACCCTATTGTTTGACTTTTTGCCTTTTCTTGCTTTTTGACCAAAATGGTGTTTTTTCTTAATGAATCCTTATGGACCCTGTCCCCATGTCTTCTTCCACTTGTCTGGTGTCCAGGCATGGATTTCATTATGTGAAATAGAGCTAGGAGGGCCAAATAGCTACATTCCCTCCCTCTTATAAGACATCGCAGTTGTTCTCAACTGCGGACTTCAAGTGTTCCAAGCACATCCTTATGTTCCATGTATATCCGTGTTTTCCAAGTACAGGAAGTACTTCCGTATGTTTGAAGGTACTAGCTCCATTTGGTGAGCTTGTGCATTTGGTCTTTCCCTAGATCTGTGGTGTCATCTGCTCATCTGGCAATATCTCAATGCCTTTTCTTTGACCGATGTCCTTGTTCTTGATGGTACATCTTCATGGCCTGTCACATGTGTTAGATAAAATAAATGCATACTTACCTCCTGCAAAAACTAGACACAAGCTGGTTAACAAGCAAGTATGCATCATTCGCGTCTACTGGGTGTTCCAGGTACTGGCCAGGTAGTCTGGAGCCCAGTGGACTATCACATGCCATAAATCCAAGCATTGCCCATACATCAAAAATAGCACACAAAGTCAAAGAAATTCAAACATACATCAGTATGCAATGCACAAGTAATGATCCTCCTGTTCATGGATTGTCTTGTTTGGTTTCATCGAAACCGTGCTGAGCCATCTGGTCACTAGGACCACTCAGACTTTTCCTCAAGGCGATCTGGTCACTTGGACCGCTTGAGAGTTCATCAACTATGAAATCTAATACAGTCATCTGGGCCATATGGTCGTAGTGACCCCGACTGCAAAATCCAATATAGTCATCTGGGCCATCTGGTCGCAATGACCGCCCGATTGCGAAATCCAATACAGTCATCTGGGCCATCTGGTCGCAATGACCGCCCGATTGCGAATTCCAATACAGTCATCTGGGCCATCTGCTCGCAATGACTGCGCGATTGCGAAATCCAATATATCTGGCATTGTTGCCATCCAATGGGTCATCTGGCATCGTTGCCTCGCATATACAAATCTTGCTCCTTCGGCTTTCTGGCATCGTTGCCACCCAAACTAGAGCATGTCCAAATAACCATTATAAGTAGAATAATGATCAATTCGAGTCCAATATATATACAGTGAAGAGGGCTAGAAGTATGATCTCTCCCTGTTGAATCTGTCTTGATCGCAAGACGTGCATATCTGTACTTCAAATACATCTCGACCAATCACTTCCTCAATGCTCATCATAAGCTCGAAGTATATCTGGATAGTCCTAGAAATACTCCTATGGTATCCATTTCACGTCCAATAGCGAATAACTCTTAAATTCCAAGAGGAACTTTCTGACCACTGTCTTTCCTCCTTTTCTCACATAATGAAACACAATCTGTTCTGGCTCTTCCATTACTTTGGCCTCAATTCCTTGTGTTACACATGACCTGGGTTTGTATCATAAGAAAACCCTTCTTGATGACATAAAAAGTCACCAAATTTCTATTCTGCAATCTGTTCCAAAACATCTTTGAAATCCTCTTTGGTAGCATAAGGATCCTTCATCAAAGTGAAATCCATATGGTAACCCATAGAAACCGCATGACTCAAGGGTCTCCGAGACAATGCATCTACGTCCTTGTTGGCTTTGACATTCATCGGCCACAACATGGCTTGCTTGCTTGGTTCAAGACTGCTCCAATGCAATCTCATCATGTTCAACCACAAAAGAAGGTCTAGAATATCCAACACTGGTCGTTTGCTAGCATAAAGTCTCAATGCTTCAAAAGGATTCTGTTTCAGCTTTGGTCCACAAAGATCCCATGGCTTTATTTGTTGAAACATGCAATGGGCTAAGCACCACCACAAACCATCTGTCGAACTTCCTGGCATGATGTAAATTTGATGATCTTCTGATCTCTCTGGCTTCTTTGCCTTCCTTTCCCTTACCTGTCTTGAAGAAACTGCATCTAAAACCGTAGGCCTAGGAGTAGCTTCCTTGTCTCCTCCATGATAAATAGAGCGGGTAGCTCTAGATTCTTCTGCAATGATGACTTGAAAATAGGTTTTAGCAGCTTCATCTCCTTCGGCTTTAGTGGCTCAATCCTTGATGAAATCTGCAAACATTTGAGCCCTTCTTTGCTCTTGTTCTTTTTTGGTTCTCCAAGAAATAAATTCTTCGTCTCTGAGAGGTCGTCTGAACTCTTGAAAGTCATGGTACTCTTTTGATGTCATGGCCGCGGTTCCCATCAAGAATTTCTGTAACAACCTCATGGTTGTTCCCTTCATGAGGCCCATGGTCTCCCTTTGCTTTGGGCATGGCTCTGTCACCCCATTGAATCTGTCTTGCTCTGATACCACTGTAAGCCTAGCGGGGCATGCAGTGACAAACGTGTCCAAGAGATAAAAATATAAAGAGAGAGGGGAGAGAGGAAAGGGAATGGGGATCTTGCACAGTATACCACATTGAGTGGGGAACATGCCCGCCCCATGGTCTCCCTTTGCTTTGGGCATGGCTCTGTCACCCCATGAAAGTTTCTTCATGAGAAATCCTGCGCTCTGATACCACTGTGAGCCGAGCAGGGCGTGCAGTGACAGACGTGTCCAAGAGATAAAAATATAAAGAGGGGGAGAGAGAAAAGGGAATGGGGATCTTGCACAGTATACCACATTGAGCGGGGAACATGCCCTGCTCCCTTTCAGGAATTTATTCAAGAACAATCCACGAGTACGCTGGCCAGGATCAATACAATCAATGAATACAAAACAAACAAATATGCCGATGTAGGATATCCAAGTCGATGTCGATGCACAAGATCTCTGATGTTGAGCACACCACAGGGATTACCCACAAGTATCTCTCATCGGGCTAGTACCAGATCCAATATCCAAATCCAATGGATCCCAAGTCCAATGAATCCAAATGCAAGTCCAAGTCCAAGTCCAAATCCCAGTCTAAAATCCAAGCTTTGTGTTCCATGTTCATGTCCAAGCTTCATTCCCAAGCTCTATGTCCAAGTTCTTCATGTCTATGCTCAAGTTCAAGCTTCCATGTCCAAGCTTCATGTTCCATGTCCAAGATCTATGCCCAAGTTCCATGTCCAAGCTCTAAATCCACTCTCTCATCCCATGAATAATCTCCACAATTCCTATAGCCTTGTTGAGGATGAAAACCCTAGAGAAGCTCTTTCTGGCAAGAAAACTGATATAAAACTTGTTTTAATGGTTTTCGGGCAATCAAAACCTCCAAAAAGCAGTTTTTAGGGTTTTTTGAGCAGTTTTAGGGCTTTTGAAATTCTGTCCGTACAGTCCGTACAACTGTACGGATCCGTACAGCCGCACGGAAAGATGGTGACGTGGCACTACAATGGTTGGAGGCGCTCTGAAATCAGCGGGTAGCGATGAAAAACTCCATGATTTGGTTCATAGATGATGATGAAGAAGATAATCTCCACGCTTGAACAAAGATGACAATGCGATGAAGAGGTTCTTCTTCAACTTAATGCTCAATACTTGGGGAAGCCTTGCTTTTTGCTAAAAAGTAATGCTTTCGCTTCACTTTTGTCTTTTTATTAAATATTACTAATAATAGCCAAAGTTTTGGATTTGTGCTTTTACAACTTTAGGGCCTTGCTTTTTGGCCCTAAAGTTGCTTTTTGAGAAAGCGGCTTTTAGCTTTTTGGTCTACTTTAGTCTCCTCTTTCCAATGGTGCCCTTGGCTCGTGGTCAATCCTGTTTGACTTTTTGCTTTTTCTTGCTTTTTGACCAAGAATGGTGCTTTTTCTTAATCAATCCTTATGGACCCTGTCTTTATGTCTTTTTCCACTTGTCTGGCATCCGGGCATGGATTTCATTATGTGAAATAGAGCTAGGAGGGCCAAATAGTTACATAGTGGGCTACCACCATGAAGATCCTTGGCCCCGAGCATGTAGTGGGCTTTGTTGCTGATGGGTAGCCTTCCAATAAAGAGCTATCCTCCAAGGTATGTATGGACATGTCACGGTGTCCTTTTGTATGGCTCATTACCTAAACAACCTCCTCAAGAACATAGGGACATCTCCATGGATCAGCCCGCTCATCAGGGAGGCCAACACCATGGTCTCCTTTGTCCTCAACCACCAAAGACTTCGGCATGAGTTCAACAAAAGGTCCTCTCTCTCCTCAAATATTCCGACACCCGGTTTGCCTACGACTTCCTCATGTTGGGCCGGTTGAAGGCTTGTAGCAGTGCTTTGAGGGGGCTTTTCCTTAGCGACGAGTTTGTCGACATACAAGAGTCCCGTACAAACACTGGCCAAGAGTGTAGGTTACGGGAGGATGACGCCTCTTGGTGGGAGCGTGTGAAGACCACGGATGCTATGGTGAGGCCCATAGTCCACCTATTGAGGATTGTAGATGCCATGCAACCATGCATAGGCAAGGTCTACGAGGCCATGGATCGCATGATAGAGAAGTTGAAAGACTTCGTGCTTGACGAAAACAAACATGAGGAGATCCATGCCTTGTGTCTAGGAAGGTGGAATTCTTGCTACTCTCCATTGCATGCAGCAGCTTATGTGGTGGACCCGGAATTCCAAGGCAACAAGTAGGAGAGCAACCGGGAGGTGAGCGCTGGATGGAGAATCATCTTCGACCATCTTGTGCGTGATGCATTGGTTAGGCGCAAGATTAGGGACCAGCTTTCCATGTACAGGTCATTTCATGGCTCCTATGGTTGTCATGATGCACATATCGACCGCTCCAAAGTTTGTGCTGCTCTATGGTGGGAGGACTTTGGATCGGATGGACCAGAGCTACAGTAGCTGGCCATCCGCATACTTAGCCAGGCCGTCAGCTCCTCTTGCCCGTCAGCTTCTCTTGCTTGGAGCAACTTTGGAGCACCTACAACCACATTGCCTCTAGGAAGAGGAACCGACTCGGGGTAGAGCGTGCCAATGACCTTGTCTTCGTCAGTGCGAACTTGCGAATGCTTTGCAAGAGCGTGACCAAGAAAGCAGATCCCTTCATTGAGTGGGAGATGAGTCAACAAGAAGAGCAACAAGAGCATGAGGTGCAGCAGCAGCATGCCAGTGAGGATGAGAGTGAGGATGAGCTTGATGCTCCTTTGGCACAAGCTAGCTACCCATGACCATGAGGCGAGCACTTCACGTGGATGATCATTCATGGATCATGATTCATGGGCCTTACTTCTTAGCTCTAGCCTCTAGCCTCTAGGCTTTAGCACTTTTTGTCATTGACTCATTTGAGTCCTTCCATGTATTGTGCCTCCTTAAGGCTTTGTCCTGACTCATTTTGTATCTACTTAATTATTAATACAATCAACTGTCAATGCCTTCACTTCAAAATTTGTTAATATGACTCAAAAGCTTACCATTTTAGTGTAAATTTGTGCTCATTTTGATGTACTTCCAAAGTAGGATAACTGTAGAGTGAAACTTTTCAAAAATGTATTTTTTGAGTGCCATTTCCTCCCCCATCCCCGTTCCCGTTCCCTACTTATGGCCGTCCCCCGTCTCGTCCTCGTCCCCCGTTACCATCCCCCGTCCCTTGCGACTATGCACCAACTCTTCTTGCTGACTTAGAGTCACCAACTGTATTCACTCATTGGACTCACAGACTCTTATATGAGTGAATCCATCATGCTCTAGGAAATCCTTCTGCATGGCACAGATCTCTGGAGGATTGTGACAATAATTTCCCAACAGTGAACTATAAACACATCATGTCTCAATCCTCGAACAATGATATGAACACATCATGTCTCAAACCTATCGGAAGAGATCCTGTCCATAGTCTCTGCTACACAAAAGTTGACCTTGTCCTGCCAGATTTTTAATGCTTGGAACTGTGACTCATGGTTCCCATGCACTAGAAAATGGAGGATTGTGACAATAATTTCCCAATAGTGGACTATGAACACATCATGTCTCAAAACCTTGAACAATGAACTCGGAACAAGTCTTGTCCATAGTCTCTGCTACACCTAAGTTGACCTTGTCTTGCCAGATTTTAATGCTTGGAACTCTGACTCACGGTTCCCATGCACTATAAAATGGACCTGCTAACAGCCCGATCTTTCGCCCACAAACCTCCTTTGGCTGGAAGCACATGGAAAAAACTTCATGTGTACTAGAGAAGAACACCATCGTGGTCCTCTCGAGCCAGAAGCGCCCTGGGAGCCCTAGATGAGTTACTGGAAATATCTGTATCAGTCTTGGGTTATGTCTTTGCCCTTCTTCTGAGATGAAGACTTGCCCTTGGTCTTGTCCTTCTCTTGACAAACAATCCTTAGATAGATGCCCTTGTTTCCCACATGAGAAGCAACGGCTCCGACATCTGAATTGTTAAGAGACACCTTGATCTTACCCTGAGAAACCAGGACGGAGTACTCTTCCAAGAGAATGGAGATAAGGTCATCAAAATCTAATTGAGTGGTTGTGACCTGGTACCTCAAAGCCCTAGAAACCACATCATACTCTGGGGGAAGCTTGGTGAGGATAAGTGCAGCCAATTGAGCATAGGACAAGGCAACACCCATTGCCAGTAACTAGTCATGGATAACCTTGGCCTTCATAAGGAACGATTGCATAGAACTATCAGTAGGAAATAATAGACTATAGAGTTGCCCTTGCAAAGTAACTGCCCTCATCGATGAATCTCAAGCATAGAGATCCTCCAATTTGGACCATACTTGATGTGCACCGGTAAGAGTTTGCACGGCCGGTGAGACCTCCTTTGTAATGGTCTGCACAAGCACAGAGTGCGCCTTCGAATCATGATCCTCCCAGTCTGGTAATCCACAAGGAATTCATCCTCTTGAACCCTAGGTCCAACGCCTCGAGTTTTGAGGACGATAGGGCTTCTTCTCACTGCCTTGAACAATCTCCTACAAACCCTTATGGATGAACCGGATCCGCATTATTCAGCTTCCAACGGGTATAGTTGGTTTCGTCCAACTTGTCCGCCTTGTTCGTACAAGGGGGGAGCCATATCCACAACAACAAAGTACACAAATCTCAGCACTCCAAGATTCCTCTTGAGCACTTTCCAATGAAGCGAGGAACGAGGATCAATCAGCCCCCTCTCAAATCTGAGAGAGAAAGAGGCTGGACAGCAGCAAAACAGTCCACCAAAACACACCGGAAACACCCAACCGGAGGGAGGAGAAGCCGGGGAAGAAGAGGACCAGAAAGAGCTGCCGCTTTTGTCGGGCACCGCCACATGCGAACAAAACGCCTTCAGTTGCTGTCCAAGACTGAAAAACAGCCCTTCACAGTGCAGCATGTGAAACTGCTGAAAAACCAGCATGTTGAAGCTTGCCTTTGACGCTCAGCATGTAGCACACCAGCAGAGGCAGCCAACAAATAAAAAACGCAGATGAAGAGGGGTTGATGAAGCCAGCCACCTTGTAGAAAACGCAGGTGCAGATCGAGCTCCAAAAATGCCAGCAAAGAAGGGAAGAAGGTCACCTAGAAGTGGAGAGCCGGAACCTCAACGTGATACCATGTTGAAGCATGCACAGGCGGAACAATGGCAATAGCTAGCAAGAGAGTGTTGCAATTGTGCTAGGATTGGATGATTGAAGTGAGGAGGCCCCTTATATAGTGATGTAGGGAAGCTGGCTGACTGCATGTAGAGCTGGCCGACAGCCTCACGACCTACTAAAAGGAGAATAAATGGATAAAACCCAATAAATAGGCATGGCCTCAAAACACTGAGATGCACAATAGTCTAACAGAAAGCTATCCCAGAGCTTGTGCCAATAGTCCTCCAAGGAAATCATAAAGTATCTCTTGGGCATGTTAGTGTGCTATAGCCGCTGGGGTACCATCTAGTGTCTATAAGAGAATGCGCTAGCCTAGGCTAACCAAGTACTGGAAAAAGAGGATGCTTGGGGCCTTCGGGTGGCATGTCGGGTGTCCTGCCTCCAAGATCCCCTAAACACATGGTTAATCCAAATTAGAATCGACAGGCTCACGTTCACCACCCAACGGTAAACCAGAGTACCCTTGAGCATAGGGGTCAAGGCTCCTTCTATACAGACCATACCGAATAAGCCATGATGTCCCATACTGCCAAGATCCATCGTGAAGGATCGTCGACATGATTGTCTGCATCACTATGGACTGGCATGAGTGCGTTAGCACTCTCATGGGCCAGGTACTGACCATCATAGCACAAGGCAATACCATAACCCAGTCCATTCATAACCCTCACTTTTTTTTCCCCACCGAGTGGCCTTAGGCCCAAGATCCTCCCGTAGTTACCACTTTTCACGGCCCGTAGGCGCTTGCTCGTAGGTGCTTTTTTATCCATGCGTAGGTGATGCTGCCGAGGGAGCACCATGTGGGGTTTCAAATCCAAGACCTCTTGGTCCTAGACAAACACCTCTACCATGTGTTATCACCTCATTGGGCACTCATAACCCTCACTTATATAGCTTTTCCCAATAAAAGCTTTACTTTTGGGATTATTCAATTACAACTCACTTATGAGTTATTATAAACCTTGACACTTATAATCAGTCTGCTTTCCTAATCCTGGAGGTCGGCTAACCCTAGGGTTAGCATCACGTACGTAACACCAGTGCCACTCTCTTGGATCCCGCTAGAGGTGGATCAAGGGGCAGTTCTCCTAAAATCAAAGTCTCTAGGTCGGATCATCGGCTACCTTCATGGGTGAAGAGTCGATGTGCCACCAGTGGTTGTGGAAGCCCACAGTCCTCAAAGGTTTGTTCTTGATTCCCTACTGCAAAGGCAAGAGGGGGTATCTTTCTATATGCTGAAGATCGACCATGGGGGTGTGCCACTTTGGGGGGATGGTGGTGTCGATGTGGACGTTGAGGCGCCTCCTCTCAAACACTAGGTCCTCCTCTCAACACTGGGGGAGGGAGGGCGTGGAAAAAACATATTGTAGACAGGGCTAGGGGGATCTGAGGTGGGACCGGGCACCAAGAGGGTGGCTTGAGGGGAGCTGAATGAGTGCGTTCCACATAAGAGGCTGCTGAAGGCACTCCTCGTTGCGCACGGGAGGGGATTGGAAGAGGGAAGGGCAACAAGTACGAAATAGACTGGCGGCAAACTTATGCTCAAAAGAGGTGCTAAGCTTGTGCCGGATAGGAGCTCTCGAGAAGATCCACTTCATGCTGGGGGCCCAAGGACTGCGGCGGAAGGGGGTGTGAGTGATGTGGACGAGAAGAAAATCCCTCCATGGTTCTTCTGGTAGGAGACCACAGACAATCAACTTGCCCTGAAGGGCTCTGCTAGCATTGTACCACATGGTAGCCAATGAAAACTGGTTGGCCACTACAACGCAGCTAGCAAGAGTAAGGCGAGCTGAGGTGTAGTATAGCAGCGTCCTCCGGATGCTCAACTGCTCGGGGGTGATGTTGACACCTGCCTGGCATCCAAGCTAGCGTGCTGAAGTGCCTCTGGGAATCCATTGGAAAGCATCAACTGTGGCCCATACGGTTTATGGTTAGGTGTGTGTGTAAGTAACAATAAATGGTCATCATGTGGACAAACTAGGGTGAACATGTGTGTAGCAAGTAGCAATAAATGGTCACCACATGGATAAACTAGGGTGAACACTTGTGTGTGCAAGTGGCAATAAACGGTCACCACATGGACAAACTAGGGTGGACACTTGTGTGTGCAAGTAGCAATAAATGGTCAGCACATGGACAAACTGGGGTGGACACTTGTGTGTGGACTTCAGGGAGTGTGAACATTATCACATGTATGTGTGGAAAACAAAAAAATCCAAGCAACAGAAAGAGGTGGAGTTAGACACTTGCCAATGAGCTGATTAAGAGTGTGATTACGCTCTAATCTTTTGAGATTTGTGTTTAGCAACTATCTAATGCTATCCCCCTTATGTTGTATTAGTTAATTGCTCCTAAGAGTCTATTTTCTGCACATGAAGCTGGAGGATCTCTCATTCATATGTAACTAGATAATGTGGAAAAATGTCGTTGGGGTCTTATGTGTATTGCATGTACTTTATTATTGCAGATGGAAACACAAGTTTGAAGCAGTGTACAACCTGAAGCCAATGCCAGGTATTGAACATTTAGTGCTTACAAACTTTGACTTTTGATCCAAGATTCTGGATGCTTAGAA
This sequence comes from Cibotium barometz, assembly GCF_041138505.1. Classification (NCBI taxonomy): domain Eukaryota; kingdom Viridiplantae; phylum Streptophyta; class Polypodiopsida; order Cyatheales; family Cibotiaceae; genus Cibotium; species Cibotium barometz. Next base: position 11,078,845 of record NC_141077.1, on the reverse strand, counting down.
CCTTTAGCTTTTGGGATGCAACAGTTTAGAGCTTTGGACATTCTAGGCTTGATACTATAATTTCTTGGCAATATCTAGCCTAATGGAAGTGTGTTTTAGTGGTGGGATCTCTTCTCAAATATGGTTTCACCTAATCTTAGTTTTCTTCTTCTTGCTTATCATTTGATTTTTCATTTTGTGTGCTGTTCTCTTGGAAAAGCATTAGTTTGTGCAAAAGTCCTCTTGTTGTCTTGGTGGGTTGCGTGACCTGTATTAGTTTGATGTGTTGCAAGAGGCACCTTTGAAGACCTCTAAGGATTTATCATGTGATAAACCCTTTGAAGACCTCTAAGGATTTATCATGTAATAAACCCTTGTGATATCACTCTCATCATGTATAAAAACCAGTCAACCTTGATAAATTACTAAGGTTCTGAAGTGCGATCTCTCTGATTCCAGCAATCGAACTTTCATAGCTGCTTGAATTCAGTGCGTCACCCTTCATGAGAGTTTCCTTAGAATGCTTGATTGTAGGGCTTTCATGATGGGCATACGGGATGTAATGTATATCTGGCAAGATCACAGTTAATGAAATCTAACTAACTGAGGTGGTGAGCAAATTACAGTTAGATGTCTTGGCTGAGCACAAATCAGATGCATAACAAAATCACTACGTCAATACAGAGAGATAAAACTAACAAATCCTAGTGCAGGATAATGGTGATTCTATCTGACACCATTTATGTGACGGAGAATGGCTCACTCACGGTTGGGTTAGAGTAGCAATTATAGGCCTGACAATAACAAGGTACCAGACTTGCAACAATCTCCTGTTAATGAGGAGCTCTGCGATGGCCAGATTGGCTGGCCTAACCTTTGACGTTCATTACACGTGTGGCTAGAGATTCTTGTCTGCTTACCAAAGTTAAGCTTATGACTCTTATTACAAAGTGAAGCCAATATGGCCAAAGGTGGCAAAGAATAAATGTATGTAGACATTACATGGTTTTAAGCATTCTTGCTCTATTGCCAAGGCACTGTGAGTTTATTGGTTTCAATGAAGAGACACCACTCACATATGCCGAACTGCAGAGTGAACCTTGTGTTTGCATTGGCACTTGGAGATGCATCAGTTTGAGTCGCTTTTCGAGATAAAGAATCATCTCTCTCCAAGAAAAGACTTTGCTTTTTTGCTTTCTTGACCTTCAAGGATATACGAATGCCCTTTGATCCTACCATGCATGTCCTGTCCCTTGCAAAATTCTACACATTAAAAGGGTGTACAAATAGCCCACAAAATACATCTTTTAAAGTTTAAACCCCACAAAGGACGATGTGTGACCCCTTCAGCCTGGAGAGCCTGACCACCCCCTTTTTTCATTACACGGTGAGGATGGGTCACAAGATCCAAATTCATGAGATAGATGGCACTAGTTAGCCCATGGAACCCTCACTGTTGGTTGGCCATTGGAGGTCAGCTGGCACAGTGCGTGCGATGCAGCCACCCCATGGAGTCGCAGCGGCATTACCTTTGGGATTGTTCCAAAGCACAAGAAGTTTGGCAAAGAATCCTTCGCCTATACACAACAGAGATTACTTGGCATTACAGGCCGCCGGTGTGGTTCTTTCCCCACCCAGCCACCACACACCACCTCCACACCCCCCCTCCCCCTCTTTTCCCTTCTCCCCTCTCTTGTATGAGGTAGTTTCCCTCCGAGAGCGGCCAGCTATGGAGGGAAACACCCCTCCCCAATTTGTTTTTTGCCTCTTATGAGGGGTCTGAGCATGCACATTTAGCCCTCAGGCTGCTGTTTTTTTTTTTTTTTTCCAGAAAGGAGACTTCTATTAAGTATGAAAATTTTTTACAAAATGGAGATTTCACACCAAGAAAGGTGGAGATCTCAACCAATCAGGAGCCCTGTGTTGCCAATAGGGTCCCGAATGAATGGACGTGAAAAAGATACCAATGTCCCACTCTCATAAACTGGCCGCGCTTCCTCTCCACAGCCCTCGAAGATCCCTGGATTCTGGCCCAGGTAGCCATGATGGTGTGAATAATATCACTCCAAATCTTGCAAAGACACTGAGAAACAAGAATGGGAGTACCCTCAATGGCCTCGGTGCATCTAGCCTTCCAGATATTCCAGGCTGAGATGCTAGCAATAATCTCCCAAGAACTGTCTAACCTCTGTGCCGGAGGGACAAAGTGTGAAAGTGGCAAATCCTGAAGACAACACTGCCTAGCAGCTCCTTGCCTAACCATAATGGCCAGGCTCTTGTCAGAATCTCAGCTGAGGCCCAGACTGTATCAACCAAATGATAGAACCAAAAGAAATGATAGCATCCCTCTTAATCCTACCAAAGAGGTGTGCAATCGCAGACCAAACCCTCCGTGCTTCCGTGCATTCCCATAAACAATGGTAAACTGACTCCGAAACTCCTGCACATCTAGGGCATGCTGGGCAAGCACCAATAGACCTCCACTGATTGGTGGCTAGACCACCATGAAGAGAAACCCAGATAAAGGAGGAAATCTGTGGCTTCCTATAAGAATGCCATAATCTCCGCCAAAAACCCCTCTGAATGTCAGTCGAAATGCCGTAGGATTCCCAATGGGGTTTAAGAGTAGGGACACTCTAAATATGTCCCAAGATAAGATGTCTAATGTCAGTCGAAATGCCGTAAGATTCCCAATGGGGTCTAAGAGTAGGGACACTCTAAATGTGTCCCAAGATAAGATGTTTGGCATTCCGCACCGTATAACTGAAAAAAGGCATGCTTTTCAAAGGGTTACAAGCATGCTTCCACTCCCACTCACCGGGGTCGCAATGCAAATGTCTGATAGGGCAGCCACCATACAACCAAAGGCTAACACTCTCTGTGATCATCCCTGGGGGGGGGGGTCAACAAAGACGTGCTTCCCTAACTTGCCAACAGCTCTGACTGGACGAATCTGGGGGCCCTCAATAAAGTCCTGCACGTCACATCTCTCCAGCTGCCATCCATCCTGTACAGAAAAAAAGACTGGTACATCATCCTCCCTAGGCAAGGGGAGACCCATAACCTGAAGAGGAACACCTGTCCTAGAAAAAAGCCCAAACCAAGAATGATGACGGCCTTCCAAGAAAGATCTAGTAATCCAGTGGTTGGGAATGGCTGCATCAATCTATGCAATCCTCCGGCTAGAGCCTCTCAAATGCTGTGTGAAATGCAATGTCTGTACCTCGGTGAGGCTCTGAAACCTCTTCCAAGCCAGCACTGTGGGGCATAGGGTCTCCCAGCCAGCCCAAAGAATATGCATAGCTGCCCCAAGAGGCCTACCATGCACATCTAAGAGCAAATCATTCCACAAAATGGGATGCTGGTTAACTTCCTCTGCTGAACGCGGGGGGATGTGTACCAAAAAACTCCTCAGGCAGTCCTAGGCCCGTAGGAGGGACCTAACCAGGGGGAATGAAGGGGAGCAGTGAACTGCATCCGAAAAAATAAAGCGTGAGCTGAGAGTCCAGTCTTCTCGGCGAATAGGGACACACTTTGTGATCTGCTCCATGAGAAAGTTCTTCCACGGCTCAGTGCCTAGAAGAAAGCCCCTAACAACGAGCTTACAAAGCAAAGCCTTACATTGCACCTCAGGGTCAATGATATTCAATCGCCCTTCCTGCTTAGGCCTGATAATGGTTTCCCAAGCAACTCTAGCCCTGGTGTGTGCATTTCCATCAAGCCCTGACCAAAGAAAGTGCCGAATAAGGCGACGAAGCTGGCCAATGCAGCCCTTATGAAAAATCCAGCATGAAGCGATAAACCAAGTCGTGGCTAGCAAAACTTGGTTAACCACCAAAGCTCTAGAGGCCAAGTCGAGCTTCCTCCTACTCCAGTGATGAAGTTTGCTTTTAATGCTTAAGAGCACTGGAGCAAACTGTTGTGAAGGGGAGATGTCAACGCCCACCTGACAACCAAGGTATCTGGCAAAGCATCCTCTCTCAATCCAAGTAAAACCAACATCTGTACCCCAATATGCAAGAGGAGAATCACTGATCCAAAAACCAACTGACTTATGCCAATTGATAGTAGCTCCTGCTGCCAAACAAAAGGCCTCCAAGGCTGTCCGGAAAGAACATAAACAAGCATGTGAAGCCTCAAGGAACAACGCTGTATCATCTGCTAACTCAGAGTCCAAAAACTCTTCTTCCGTGCATAAAGGCAGCCTGAGACCCACAACACCAGGGGCAGCCCGAAGAAACCTGCTCATAGCCTCAGCTACAATGAGGTACAGTAAAGGGGCGAGGGGACAGCCCTGCCTCACTGAACGGGAAATCTGAAAACGCTCACTGCGCCCCCCACAGGCTAAAACAGTGCTATGAGCCTCCCTGTATAGGCAAGACACCCCTCTGATCCAGTTTTGGGAAAACCCCATGTGTGCCATAGTGCCCTCCAAAAAATCCCAATCCACTCTGTCATAAGCTTTTTCAAAATCAAGCAAAAGAATGGCAAGAGGTTGCTGACTAGACTTTGCCCACGACAACTTCCCAGAAAGAAAAAATGTTATCAAATATACTCCTTCCTCGGAGGAAACCATTCTGGGTATCATGGATAGTCCTTTGGAGAATCGGCTGCAACCTTATACTCAAGGCTTCAGCTAAGATTTTATATGCAGATCCAAGGAGGGTGATGGGCCTCCATTGCTTGATGTCCGTCTTGTCCCCACTCTTGGGGATAAGGTGAATCAGCCCTCCGTGAGGTATGGAGGCATCATACCCGACAACCACATTTCCTGAAGGGCAACAATGATAGTATCTCCAATATGATCCAAAAAAGAATAAAGAAGGCGGGCGAAAGACCATCATCCCCTGGGCATGAACCACTGGAAAGAGCATGCACTGCGTGAAGGAATTCATCCTTTGAGAAAGGGGCATCCAGGGAAGAACACATAGCATCTGTAATGAGCCTTGGCATGCACTCCCAAACTTTCTGCCGTGCCACATCTCTGTGAGGAGAGGGCACCTCTGCAGTCAACAAAGACCGATAAAATTCTAAAGCGATACCCCTCACCTTATCAGGCTCAATCTAAACCTCACCCTGTGAGTCCTGCAAGTACCTCACAGAATCCCTGCTATGGGAAGGCCTGTGTGCTGAAAAAAACTCTTTGTTGCATTTGCCACCCATCTGAGTCCAAAAGGTCTCGTTCGCATGAAAGGCGAACTCAGCCCTCCTATCCATGGCTAACTGCAGCTCTAGAGAGGACTCAACAAAATCATCCTGATATGAGATATCATCTCTCTGCAAAGATGCATCAGAGCTGACACATCCCTCTGACCAGAAACATCATCTATCTGTACATGATCCGAGGAGGCCTTCCCATCAATCGCACCAGGGGGGCGGGCGTGAGAGACAGCTCGCCACACCTTGCGGACTGAAGGACGGGAAGGAACCAAGGGAGGTGGCGCCTGAGAAGCACGCTTATGAGGCCTCCTGCGACCTCGAGCCCGAGGACAATCTCGAGCAAAGTGACCCTGTTGGTGACAAACCCGACACTAATCGGGTTTACCTGCAATCTCCATACGTTGCTTCAAAGGGCCACAAGGGCTCGAAAGCAAAACATACTTTTCAAAGAGCTCAATGTCACGGGCAAGAACCATGACCCTGGGGACAGCATCTGCCGAGGTAGTGACCACCTGGGCAGAAGATGTCGGCAAGGCGTGAAGTGGGGGCAACTTGAAGAACCAGCCTAAAGGCAGACCCGATGGCCTCTAACATAGGCCAATATGTGCGAGGAAGACCTGGGAATCTGAGAGAAATCGGGAAACGGTTCCGGTCTTCCTCAATAGGGTCAAAATAGTTGGAGTAGGGAAGAAAGAATATCTTCCTCGGGCCCAATGGCAACGGGCTGCCCTTCAAAACCTCTGAGGCTACGTCAAAATCCACTTGGAAGAAACCACTTCCAAGCAACCTGACATCTCGAAAGTGTAGAGCGAGGTCGGAGGGCAAAGCTGCCAGGACCCAATCCCGAGCCTGGAGACGGGACGGGTGAGATCCAAAGATTCTGGCTCTATTTCGGCGTAGAGGACCGCAAGCTCGGCTTCGGAAAAAACAATGGTTCGCCCGGCCGAGGGAGAATGATTAGCCATGACGCTAATCGAAGAAAAAGGCAGACTTGAACCCGGATGAGGAGGGAGCAATCCGAACCAAGGGGAAGAGGTAGGCAAGGAGGCGGAGAAAAGGAAGGGAGGGTGGAAAAGGGAAAAGCAAAAAGGAAAAGGAAGCAAGGGGGAGATGGCTGGACGCAAAGGCGAAGAAGGGCGGGGGAAGGGCAGCACAACAGGGCTGCGCAGAGGGAAGAGGCGGAGGAAGGAGGGGAGGCGCGGAGAGGAGAGGAGGCGAAACAGCACAAACTGGAGGGTGAAGAAGGGTGGGTAGAGGCAGGGGGGAACAGTGGGGAAGGATGAGGCGAAGAAGGGCGGGTAGAGGCAGGGGCGAATGGCGATGGAGGAAGGAGGGGAGGCGGAGTGTGGATGGGGGCGAAGTAGGCACAGAGGCGGAGGGGCGCAGCGATGGAGGAAGGAAGGGAGGCAGGGGGCGAAGCAGCCACAGAGGCGGAGGGGCGCAGGTCAGGGTTCGGGGAGCTAGGCGGTCCTCTGCGATGGGTTTGATCTCCTCTGTGACAAGCCATTGAGTAGGAGGATCGCCTCTATTTCTGATGGAGTTTTTCCCTCAGCATGTGCGTCATATTTAGGCAAGGAGTATCTTGCAAGGTATACGTGGCCTTGTTAACAGCATAGCTGCATGCACTAGGAAACGGCAACGGCAGCCTTGGAAAAAGGCAATGGCTCAAAAGAAGGAAATGGATACGGCAAGGAAATGGCAATTTTTGGGCAAATGTAAAACTGGGAAGGGGTGGGATATGTAGGGAATTATAAATTTGAGGAGGAAAATTTGGTGGAAAGGTGAGAAAATTTGGGGCACATATGAAATTGAGTGAAAAATTTAAATTGGAAGGAAAAACTAAGTGGGTGCTGTGTCCTTTAGTTTCATAACATGGAATGGCTGTTGTATAATGGATCCAACCATTTCCTCCACATGCCTCGGCCATGATGATGTCATCCAGTTTGGCCGTTTCTGACATGCCAGGCCAAGGAAACTATGTTCCCCGATCCGTGTGTCTAATTTACGGAAGGGGACGCCCTCTCGTGAACCGTGTGCGGGAATTTGTATTCTGACCTCGCTTGTGGGCTGTAAGGTGTGACTCTAAACTCTTTTTTTTTTTTTTCCGAGAAAAGATCCTTTCATTAGTTATAAAAAAAAAGCCCTCTGGGCTACAAAAACTCTCCTGCTCACATAAGAAGGCAGAGCAGAGATCCAATCAAGGCAGCTAGGGAGACTCTCCCTAGGTGCAAAAAAGTACAAATATCAGTACAAATAACTGATAGGCTATATCATACAATAGGAGGGGGGAAAATCCAAACAGGTGGCTTGTAATGCCAGCGGGGGGGTACCTGCGAGTAGGGTATAGAAGGGGCCGCTGGTCTCCCGTGTCCTCTCCTCAAGTGTCAAAATAACTGGCGCATGGTCTGAAAAAGAGGTGCCAGCGAGAATATGATTTTAAGCAGCTCCTAGAGCATGATATGAAAAGATACATGCATACTTGGTTGCATAGAGTTTCTGCAACAGTCCAATTGATAGTTAGAGGGGACTAAGGATGTTTTATTGGTCATCGTGTTATACGTTGATGACATGCTACTCGCAGGCCCTGATGATGAGCATATTTCAGCTTTTATAGCGGATTTAGAGAAGTCTGTTGAGATGTCAGATGTTGGACCGTTGCAATATTATTTGGGCATTAAGTTTGGGCAGCGTAATAATGTCATTGTTATGCTGCAGAGGAAATACATAGATGCATTATTGAAGAGGTTCGATCTTGAAGATTGTAAACTTGTGGCTACACCTATGGAGCCAAGTTTACGATTAAGTCTTGAAGATGCAGGTGACTCTTTTGATGTTGGCTTGTATTAAGAAGCTGTTGGATACCTTATCTTTTTGTGTAACTGTTAATACCAGGCTTGACATTCACTATGTGGCCTCAATATTGAGCAGATTTATGTATAATCCAGGCACGAAGCATTGGCAGTCTGTCAACAAACAATTGTTTAGTTACCTAAAAGGAACTAAGCACTTTGGTGATTTTATCCCAAGGGGGGTAAATCAAAGGTGCATGCATTTATAGACTCAGACTGGGCTGGTTGTTATGACACATGAGTGTCCATGAGTGGTTTTCGCTTTTGCCTTGGTGATTCATGTATATCATGGCTTAGCAAGAAGCAACCCACTATGGCCACTTCTAGTTGTTACGCTGAGTACAGGGCAGCATTTACAGCTACAGTTGAGTGTGTTTGGCACAGGTGCTGATTTGGGTATTGGCGAGTCCTCAACCACTACCATCTTCACTGACAGTCAGAGCGCTATGGTAGTTGTTACGAGGAATCCAGTTTTTCATGCTCGCACAAAGCACATTGAGGTGCACTATAGTATGTCACGAAGGGATGCTCTGCAGGGAAATCAGCTTCGCTTATGTGCCAACACGGGACAACTTGGTACATTTGTTAACGAAGGCTCTCCCACAAGAGAAGTTTGAAGCTTTTTGCACTGGCACATCTTTTTACTTCTAGCGCTAGCTCACCCTTTGTTCACATCATCACTCCCAGGAGGGATTTGTAGCCATATTTAGTAGTGATGTGTGTGAACACACTAGGACCAGTAAGGACACTTTTCTCCTCTTTAGGAGGTTTTTTCCCTGTGGTAGTATACACCCATCTTGGGATATACTTATCATTTGTACATCACACATTCATTATCTATCTATCATCTCACTGTGTGCTCTCTTGAGCTTCTCCACTCTGTGTGCATGCGTGCATTCCTGCAACCTATTTCCAACACTTGCCTTTGTTCAACATTATTTCTTGATTCTGATCTAGAGTCAAAGCCCGATCATAAGATTGACGCTCAAAATTCTGTAGAGTAAACTTGATGTTGCTATCCAACCCCCTGAGGAATTTCTTTAACTTTTCTTCCTCGGATTTTCCCAATTGTTGTGTCATGGTGATGACCTTGTTGGAGTATGCCAGTACGGGTGTCCCATTTTGGGGTCTCCGTAAGAGCTCACCAGCTCTGAAGACATGCTTACCTCTCCCTGTCTCCACTCTGAGGCAGTGGGATGAAACCTGTACTTGGCCGAGAGAGAGAGAGAGAGAGAGAGAGAGAGAGAGAGAGAGAGAGAGGATGTGTCTAAGTTGCTCTTAAGGCAGCGACTTTGGATTTGAGATCATGACCATACACTAGATTTAGATTTTTTGAGGACTTATTTGTGGTGATTTTACTAGCCTTGTAAGTCTCAAATTGGGAATTGTAATGATGTTGAAATTGAGACTCCTTTGTTGTTGCTTCAGGAAATCCCTCATCAGCATCCTTAGAGGATTCAGAAGTAGCATCCAAAAGCACAAAGAATTTCAAAAAACGCAAATTATCAAAGGCAGAGTCCGCACAATATGTTCGAGCAACCAACTTTTCTGAGTCAGAAATCTTGCGGCTGCATAGCAAGTTCCAAGTAAGCTGCTGCAAAACCACAGGCAAGAATGTATGCAAATTTTCAGCAAAAGAACATGCAAGTTTTTGAGGTCAACTCATTTTTTGCAGAACATGACCAAAGGTGAAGAGGAGCTGACTTTTGAGGACATTGGTAATGTTGAAGAGATGAAGGCAAATCCTTTTGCTCGTCGGATCTGTGAACTGTTCAGTGAAGATGGCAGTGGTCGTCTTACTTTTGATAAATTTTTGAACTTGATGGATGCTTTTTCTGATGACACACCGTCTGAGGTCAAGTTGGTCTGGGCTTTTGCTATGTGGGACTTCGATGGGGATGGTGTTATTGGCTCTGGTATGATGTTCATGTTCAAACTTGATATAAATTCAAAGCTGCTTAGTGTGTTTTGCCACCATGATTGTGTCACTACTTATTTTATGAAATGCCATGATCTTGGAATCACCATTTTATGAACTGCTATCAAACATTTGAGGCTTTGGTAGTGTGCAGTGCACACTCCCTTAGATGGACTGCTATCGTGTGGCTATGATTCTCATGAATTGGCTCAACATTTGAGACTTTGGTAGAGCGGGCATGAACAAATGCAACCACACAACCTCATGCACACCCACCCACACACCCATCCATGCATGCACTTAGCGCACGTGCACGTGCACGTGCATGCACCCACTTAGTTACCAATGCATCCCCACCAGGTTTTGCAATTGTTTTTTGGGTTCAATACATCACTTGCTTCTTTGTGCTTATGCACTTGTGCATGTTTATCGTTTTTGCATGTCCTTTTATGGGTATGCTGTACAGTGAGGTCGGATTGTGCAGACGTACGTGTTCATATGTTTGGGTGAGGGTGTGGGGGAGAGGTGTGTGTGTGTGTGTGTGTGTGAGAGAGAGAGAGAGAGAGAGAGAGAGAGAGAGAGGCTGATCAGATGCTTGTGCTATTGATGTTGCAGCTGACATAAAGCATGGAATAGATCTCATAACACATTCAGGTCCTGTAGTGCAACCATCCATACACATGCTGCAAAGAGTTGCCTCTAATGCTGCATTGGATGATGAAGAGCTAGACTTGATTGTCATGCATGTATGTCAAGAGGTTGATCCAAACTGCAGCGGCTTGTCATATTTTGATTTTAGAAGGATTCTAGCCAGAATGCCAGATTTTCTCCACAACTTCCATATTTCTATTTAGGTCAAGCCTCACAACACATGCCCTTTGTACTCTTGCTGACAGTGTAAACATGAATTGACTTGCAAAGCTAGCAAAGGGTCTTGAAAGAAAGCCTGTTTCAAAAACAACTGCCTCACCATAAGTGTTTCACCAACTTATATTGAATCGTGTTCCTCTCTCAATGTGATTGAACTCTCTTAGTGTTCTTCTAAACTCTCTTCTGCTCTACAAATAATCGTGTAGCATCGTTTATTGTCCACCAACTTGCACAATCTTTCTGAAGTTACTTCAAATTACATGTCGTCATCCCAGCCTGATAAACAAGTTGGCCATTATCAAGCTTTTGGCCAACAATTCACAGCTTTAAAAGCCAAGTAGATTGATGGTAGCCACAACTGCAACAAGCTTATAACCTGTCACAGTGGTACCTCTTAATTTCACAAATCAATGCCCTTTGGCATCATACTTGTATATACCTCGTCTTGATTCATGTCTTTGTTCCCTTTTCCAGGGCCTTAATATGCAATAACTAGCAAGCTTGTGTTCTAAATTGTCTAACCTGGACTTAACACCAAATCAGGTTAGATGAATCTGATCCTCTTAACTGCATCCAGATGTGGCTTCTTGAGATCATGAGCTGGCTGATGAGCCCAACATAGTTGAGGTCTCACATAGTGTGAGATTGTAAAGTAAATAATGTTGCCCACAATTTGTATATACAAGCTTGGGTCTTTTAGTTGAGGTGTTTTTGCAGACATACGCATTACAGAAATGTCATCCTCACCCTCGAATTACCAAACAGTAAACGACGGGGAGGCCTTCATCTCTCAGTAATACATTGAAACATGCCCTCAGTTCTAAGATAACATTTATATATATATATATATATTTATATGTCTTTCTTACCTTCTTGTATATTTATGTCTTTCACTCATCCTTCTTTTTGTGTTTATTTTTTTCTATCCCTGAACTCATTTTTCGATTTTTTTAATAGCCTTAAAAAATAAAAAATGAAATTCCACCCTTTCTTGTCATTTTTCTTCTATTGTGAGATCTAATAAAATTACTTTTTATTATTTTTCATGTGATCATGCCTTGATTTTTTATTTCTTTAAACATACAGATCATGCCTTGATTTTTTATTTCTTTAAACATACACCCGCATGCTCTTTTTCTTTAAAAAAAACACGCACATAAATGCTCTTTTTTATTTTTTATTTCTAAAAACACACTATTTTCTTTCTCCCTTTCATTTTCATTATTTATTTATTTTTTAAAATCTCTCTCTCTCTCTCTCTCTCTCTCTCTCATTAATTTAAATCTTAAAAGAAAAAATCTTCCTCTCTCTCTTTCTCATACACACACACACACACACACACTCACTCACACACACACACATTAATTTAATCTTAAAAAAAAAATCGTCCTCTCTCTCTCTCTCTCTCATCAATCTAAATATTATTATTATTATTAAAAAGAATTTCTCTTTATATTGTTTTTATTTAATTATTCTTTATTAAAAAACTGTTGCTACTTGTTGCCACTCACCCATGCCGCCATCGCCTATGCTACTGTTACCACCTTTGCCTCCGTCGCCTCCATCGGCCTTTCTCTCCCTCTTTCTGCCTCTCTCTCTCTCTCTCTCTCTCTCTCTCTCTCATATTACACCCCCATTATGGCACTGGTTGGAGCTAGACAGATCTGCATTGCATTCTTGTATACCCTACGCATATATAGGTTGCATACTGAGTCTCTAGCAGTAGTGCTCCATCCATCACATCCCCCCACTATGTCATGAACCATAGAGCTTGATTTTCACATGTACATAGGGGCCCATGGGCAAAAGGAGAAAATAGGGCTTGGGGTACATTGGTAGGATCTTTTGACACTTTTACTAATTTTGGTCATCTTGTACCCTTGGGCTCCATCAATGGAGATTTGGCCTTCCATGGTCAAGTTCATGGCTAACATGAAAGCCATCCTCTTGGTGAGAGGTTAAACACACTTAGGCTATTTGTGCATCTTCTCTTGCTACATGCACTTATAGATTCTCTCTCTCTCTTGTATATTCATGTGATGAGCCATTTGATAACTAATCTCATGATTAATGGATACTAGATTCTTGCTTTGATGTGTTTGATTCCATATTTTGCTCTAGATCCATTTCATTTGGTATCAGAGCCTTGATTTTGATCCATTATCAAGGTTTTGGGCATGAGATTAGTCATTTTCTTGATAATTTTTTGAAATTTCTCTTGATTTCTTGGAGTTTTGGCTTAATCTTGCTTAATTTCTACTTAATCTTTGGAGATTAGTGAAGGGGAGGCATCATTTCACGTGATTTCATGGAGATTGAGCTCAATTGGACCTAATTTGGGTACCCTGGATCAATTATTTGGGATGGGGTATAAAAATTAAAAAAAATAAATTAATCACCTGTTAATCTCTCTGTTAATCACGTTTATCTTTTGTTCTTCTTTTCCAAGCTTTCCATAGCCATTACTTCTCATCTTTCCCCTGTTTTGCTCCCATTTGCTAGGGCTTTTGTTGATCTTGAGGAGAGGAACACATAGAGTACCAATTTACATGCATTTTTCTGAAAATTTCTTTCCCTTTTCTTTCCCTTTGCTCCAAACCCTAATCTCTCTCACATAGCTCACCATTGTCCATCTCCACTCACTCTAAATGGTTGCAAGTGTATTCTATGGCTAATGAGGGCTAGACTTGAAGTTGATTTTACTTCTTCTTGACTCATGAAGCTAGTCAGGCTGCGCCGTTTTCCCACGCATCCTCACGGCCAAAATCACAAGTAGTGGTTCCATTTCAAGCCCTTCCATACCATGTGGTTGTTAGCTAAGATGTTTGGCATCTTTTTGGTGGATTTTGGGGAGTTCTTCATTGCTATTGGAGAGGGAAAAGAGGAGGTTTGAGCAGCCCTCAGAAATTGCAAAAATCTTCAAGATTTGGATCCATTGGCGGCTCTATTAAGCAACAATCCAACCATTGAAGCTTTCGGAATACCATTGGTGAGTTGCTATGGCCATTTTCTCAAGCAATGGTGATTAATCCTCATGCTATAGACAAATTGGGGTTATTCATGAATGGAAACCCTAATTTACAGAATTTTAACATTCCTACATAACTCATGATCCATTGGAAAGTGATTACATGCTCTTATTACTCACATCCTTCTTTAATCACACCCATTTGGATGTCATGTGGCCATTTGTGAGACAAATGCAAGATTCTTTGATGAATCCATGCATAAATGGATGAAGGAATGCATATGCTTAGATGCATTGATTGAACCACATGCATGGAGTGGATGTTGGTTAATAATGAGAAGGCTTTTGCTATGGACATGATGCTTTTATGCATTGGTATGATGCTATTGAGCATTGGAAGAGCTTGATGTGTGATTGGAATCAATTGGTAATGCTACATTCAAATGCAAGTTGATGCCCTTGAATGCCATTTGATGCCCATTACTCATAAGCAATGCTTATGGGAGTGATACCAATTGGATATTGATGTCATTGGTATATGGTATTACCTCATTTGTGCTTATTGATTGATGTTGGATCTTTGGATGAATGGCGGACATTTGGAGCTATGTGGATAAGCATGAGTTCATGCATAATGGTTTATGAGTATATTGTAATGGGCATGAGTCATGCCACATCCTTGTAAGTGATCTGCCTCATTTTCAGATTCAAGCTATATGCACCTCACAATTATTTGTACTCACTTCAATTTCTAGAAACTAGATATGTTGGTGAGGGTATCCCGGGTGTTGGCGGAGAGGCCAGGGGGAGGAGCATGGCTTGAATCCACTGTGCCGTGAGTGCTGTGGTAAAGCGGTACGGTGGAGGATTAGGTGTGGAGGTGAAGACTT